>NC_062534.1:19820127-20007627 GCF_022655615.1 Tachysurus fulvidraco
GAGACAGACAGGATGTTTCTCAGCTTGGCAATGTTTCTAATGTGGAAGAAGGCTGTTTTTGTGGTATGGGCGGTATGATTTTCAAAAGACAGGTTGCTGTCTAAACACCCAGGTCTTTCACTGTCGAGCTACTCTAACAGTACATGTCTCTAAATGGAAGTTAAATTGTGAGAGTTTCTGTGTACTGTTTTTTGGACCTATAAGTAGTATTTCTGTCTTATCAGAGTTTAACAACAGAAAATTGCAGCTCATCCAGTCTTTTATCTCTCTAAGGCATTGAGTTAATTTGGTCACTTTAGATATCTGGTTTTGATGAGATATATAAATGTGCCGTCAGCATAGCAGTGGAAACTAATCCCATGTCTTCTAATAATGTTCCCTTATGGAAGCATGTATATCGAGAAAAGCAGAGCTCCTAGAACTGATCCTTGAGAGACCCCATAATTAACTGATAATAAACTGGTAAAATGGTATCGATCAGACAGGTAGGATCTAAACCAACTTAAAGCCTGTCCATGAATACCTGTGTAATTTTGTAAGCGATCTAGGAGAATGTTGCATTCTTATATATATAATCCACATCATTACTGTGCTGTGTCATGATTTGCTGATGTTCACAGTGGTGCCATGATCTTGGTAATCTTGGAAATCTTTTGGACAGAAGGGGAAAAAACTTAAACTTAAAAAATTATATATATAATTGACTTCTAGGTTCCCCAAATCATAAATGACCCCAAACCCATAAATATTCCTATGAGTGCTAAATTCCCAGCACAACGGTGTCGGATGCGCAGGTTAGTCGTTTTAAAATCATACAACAGCACCACGCTGTGGACATAATAGGAAATGCATCCTGATGTCGGATTACAACAATACAAACACTACCCTGGGGAATTCCACATAAATTTAAAAGAGATACTTGAATTTGATGTAAAATGGTCTTTAAACACTTGGTAAAAACACATTGATCTCTGTACAGGAAATTTTTTTTTTTATAATTTGTTTTTTTTTATATATTCTTCTTAAATTTGAAAAATCTTTTAATAAAAAAGTAGTCTTAGGACTTTTCAGTTCTCCTCTGTTTTTAATTTTTGTTAATATGATTTTGAAACACTATGATATGTTTATATATCATTTTTCAGTCCGTTTAAAATGTCTGTTTTCTTTTCTCCTACTGTAGCTGCTTTCCTGATGTTACAGTTTTTCTCGATTGCTAAAACACTAAACCCCATTCTCTGAATCAAATGTTCAGTGAACTAAACCAATTTGTCAAATCAGAAACACATTTTGCACTGTGATGCACTTGTGCTGCAAATTGGTAAACACACGCAGCAAACAGTAAACACAACTACAACACAGTTGTCATCTGTAAAACACAATGACTCAAAATTGAACACACTTGTTTCTAATGATGTGATTAAACCAATTGCCCAGAATATAAGCCAGTTCAGAGGGCACAGGTGTGTTGGGTGGATGTAAGAATGGTGGGAAACAATCTGAGAGGCAGAGGAAGAGGAAGAGTAAGAGGAGGAGGAGGAAGAAAAGGAGGAAGAGGAGGAGGAAGACCAAGAGCAGTCATTTCAGATGATATTCGAGCAACAGTCATAGACCATGTTCTTGTTCATGGTATGACAATGAGGGAAGCAGGCCTACGAGTTCAACCCAATTTGAGCAGATTCTCTGTGGCCACCATTGTCAGGACATTCAGAGAAGAAAACAGGTAAATGTTTCTTTTTATTTCGGTAATTGAAAGTTTACTGTATTCATTTGAGCCAGTACATATCTTTGTCAAGAGAAAATGACTGGGGGGAAATAAGCATTTTCCCTTCTTGTAGAATTGCAAGACAACCTCTCATTGTTGATATGGTCCTTCAAAACAATGCTATCCGCCTGTGTGAAATACAGGAAAGAGTTGTTGAAGACAATGCAAACTTTGAAGGAATGAACAGTGTCAGCCTTTCGACCATTGATCGTGTCCTCAAACGCAACAGGCTACGCATGAAGCAAGTGTACAGAGTACCCTTTGAGCGCAACTCAGAACGGGTCAAAGAACTACGATGTCAATATGTACAAGTAAATGTACACTCAGACACTTTCAGCTCTGATGCTTACAGTACAATTCTATGCTACTAGCCAACCGTTACTGTAAACTGGCCTTTATACTAGTGTAGGGTATGTACATACTGTAAGGTGTGTATACAAATACACTTGCAGAAGTTTGTCTTTCTGTATCACTTACTACTGTAAACTAGTTACTGTATGTATCCTTTTTTACATGTGTAGAGAGTGTTTGAACTGGATTCCATGGAAAGGCCCCATGAATGCATTTTCATTGATGAAGCAGGGTTCAATCTGGCAAAGAGGAGAGGGAGAGGCAGGAACATAATTGGCCAACGTGCCATCGTGGGTGTCCCTGGCCAGTGTGGTGGCAATGTCACCCTTTGTGCAGCCATAAGTAACCGTGGGGTTCTCCACCATCATGCAACCCTGGGGCCATACAACACTGAACATCTTTTAACCTTTCTGGGTGGTTTTCGGGATGTTCTGCTTGAGCGTGAGCACCAGGATTATCAGCAGGCAGTGCATGCTGTGTATCTGGTGGTTTGGGACAATGTCAGCTTTCACCGGAGTGTCCGTGTATGTGAATGGTTCAATATCAACCAGCAATTCTTAAATGTTTTCCTTTCACCATACAGCCCTTTTCTAAACCCAATTGAGGAATTTTTCTCTGGGTGGCTGTGGAAGGTCTATGACCGAAATCCATATAACGGGGTAAGTCTTCTAGAGGCTATGGAATTATGGAATTAAGGAATGTGGAATGTTGTCAAGGCTGGATCTGACACACCAGAGGGTTTTTCCCTCATTGCCTGGGAAGGGACAACATTGCCTGTGAGGTGGATGAAGTCCTCTGGCCAGACCCAGCACGAAGACGCGACACTGAGGCAGACTGAATTGTGTAAAACAGACTTTTCAGTTGTACAACATTTAAGTGTATTATGCTTTTCATTTATAATTTTCTTTGACAGTACTAAGTGATGGTTACTGTAATATTTTCTTTATTGCAAATGGCATTTACGTACTGTTTATACAGTAACAAACAACATTTTCTTTAACTACATGCCCTGGATGCTGTGTTCTCCAATTTTTTGTGTTGTGTCTAATGATTACTCCATAGTGTTTATTTATTGATGGGTTGTGTTTATGATCTGAAAGCATAGTTTGATTTTGAGGACAGGTTAAATAGTTTAGGGGCGAGTGTTTGATTTTGCTAGAAGAGTCAAAGGTTTTGGAAATTTAGTTTGAATATTTGGTTTTGTGTTTACAGTTCTGAGAAAATGGTTGACTGTTTCAAGAAATGTGTTTTAGCAATCGAGAAAAACTGTAATGACCAGTTTGAAGTTGTCGGGACTTTTTATGCTTTATGAAAATCATCAGGCACCTTAATGAGATACATTTAATAGGTTACCCAGAACATGTCAATAGAAAGTCTTTTTTACTTTTCATTTGCATTTTATCATCAGTGAATGCAAGCATTTGCACTCAGTTGTGCCACATTAATATATTGTCATTAGGGCCACTGTTCCATCTCAGTCACCAACTTTAAACAGTCACCCATGTTTGTTTGCATGGCACATATATTTTTGTTTTACTTGTATTGTCAGTTTATATTTGTGTGTGTGTGTGTGTGTGTGTGTGTGTGTGTGTGTGTGTGTGTGTGTGTGTGTGTGTGTGTGTGTGTGCTTGAGAGAGAGAGAGGGTGTGTGTGTGTGTGTGTGTGCGTGTGTGTGTGTGTGTGTGTGTGAGAGAGAGAGAGCATGTCATGTTTGTGTTGTGTGTGTGTGTGTGTATGTGTGTGTGTGTGTGTGTGTGTGTGTGTGTGTGTGAGAGAGAGAGAGAGAGAGAGAGAGAGAGAGAGAGAGAGAGAGAGAGAGAGAGAGAGAGAGAGAGAGTGAGCATGTCATGTTTGTGTGTATGTGGGGGGTATTTGTGTGGGTGGATTTTTTTCCATGGTTGTTATATTGTATTAATCTGTTTGTTATATTAATGTCTACACTTGTATTTCATCTCATCCCAGTGCAGATCCTTCCCCTGGGCTATATGTGCACTATCCATACAACACTTACTCAACAAATGTCAACAAACATGACCTGTTTATTAAAAGCACTCTTCAATGCCCAGTGATATATACATATATATATATGACATGTTCTCATTTAATCAAATGTTTAACAACTTGCTACAACATTTTTTTTTAAATTTATTATAACTTCATCAAGTTAATGATTGAATGCTTTTGGCAATTTCAATTGAGACTCGTTCATTTAACTCTGTGGACTATTTCCACTTATCGGTTAAAAAGAAAACAATACTAATTGCCATGGAACTCAACAATGATGTCAGTTGATCCTAGGAAATTCACTATACTTTACACTCATTGCAAAATAGATTCAGTTGGGTTTTATAAAGAACCCTAGATTAACATAAGTAAATTTTATTTTTTTAAATTTCACAGGATACACAAGATACAAAGAAGCCTAAAGTTTTATTTGATTGAACCTTTAAAAAGAGTTTTGTCAGAACTCAGAGTTCTCCTCTGAGTGGACATATCACAGGGTGGTACGGAGTTCTGGCCAATTTCCTATTATACAAAATATTTTCTGCCACTAAATACAGTCGTAAACAAAATAAAGACTCTTCGGGCTTAGATGAGAAGGAGCAATAAGTCCTCAGACAATACGAAGCATCAGACACAGTGGAGTTGAGTGACCCCTTCCCTGTTGAGATCCTTGCCATTTAACCAAAACTGAAAAGTGCTACACCCACTTTTGTTTTGCATGAATTCAACAAGAGTCTGAATTCCCCTTATACACCAACTGAGCCTGTGGTTAGTGGGTTGGTGCTCAAAGTTCCCCTCATCTCTAGAAAGATCTCTAAAAACCATACTAAACCATACAGTATGTCTAATATTTTCCTCTCAAACTACATTTCCTTGATTCTGCAACTTTGAGCTCATGTTGCACTTTGAAGTCTCATGGAGTATTTTCTGCTTTTCTCTCATTATTTCTCTAAAATAGCTAAGCTTGTTTAGCATTTAGTTATTTAACTTTTAGCATAGATTCAGCATTTATTTAGCCTGCATTTATATAATGTTTATGAGTGTTATAGTCTCTTACTCCTACATTGGCTGTTGATTACTTGTGGCAAGCGCAGCGTCTATTTCTATACGTGGTTATTATCATCATAAATGTCTCTAAACTCTACTCTGCCTAGAGGTTATAAATGTCCCCAAAATCTACTTCTAACACAATATAATATAACATATACTTAATATATCATAATATATACGTCTCTTCGACATTTCATTTCTTTCTCCTTCCTAAATATTCTCAACAGATTCCAAATACGAACCCTTTAGAAACCTACAATGTTCTTTATAGAAACTTTTCTTGACACTTTGCACTTCGTGTCTGGCTGCAACTTTGTATTCTAATGTATTCTGTACATGCAAGTGAATAATTACCCTTGGTGTGATGCCATTTTATACTGTATTTGAATATATTAATATTTAAAATCCCAACAGCACATGGTTATATTTCATCCTGTAGCCATGCAGTAGCAAGGTGCCCTCAGACATCAGTGTCACTTTATGAATGCTCTAGCTGTCAAATATGTATTAGAAAAAAATACCCTTTTCAATTAACAAACATTGATAATATCATATCATATCCAGTTATAAGGCTTACTTATAATCTCTTATAAATTTACTCTTACAAAAAATTGCCAAACTGGGCCTTGAAAAAAAGGAATTCTACTCTTGATGAACAAATAACAAGCAAACAATGAAATGTGCCCTGGAGTGGTTGTGGCATACTGTACAAAATGAGCTTTACACAACCAATGACAAATAAAACGATTGTGAATAATGGCTGCAGGTTAGCAAATAAATTTCTTTGTATCCTAAACAAAAACCTCTCCATAACCTACAGCTGAAATGGATTGTTGGCAATCCTTCTTTTCCTCTCCCAGCTCCTTATACAGTACATCATGGGTGTTTCAAGACATTAACTGTGAAACAGCATATTTCTATTATATTTGACACAGCATCCTGTTACAAAATATGGATTTGAAACAACATGGCCACATGCATTCTTGTGTAACACGCTTCTCTTTTTCATCGATCATGCAATAAGCTAGATTTTGTTTACACCAGTGCATAATATACCCCAGTAGTTTAGGTTACTCCAAGCTGTGAATCAATATTCATGAAGAACCTGAAGCTTATAGCCATAAAAGTGTAGAGCTGTGGAGAGGTGTGTGTCTGTAACTAGTGGTAGGCAGGACATTATGTTTGAAATATCAAACCATTAACTTATCTACACGAAAACTGAATTCAAAACTGAATAGGTAAAAAAGCAAATGCATAAAAACCTGAATATGGATTTGTAGGAATATTATTTAATGCTGTAGAATATGTCAAATTATTTTTATTTTTATTTAAGCTAACATTTTATTTTAGCTAATACTTCAATGATAAATTAACCTCTGCAAAGGATGAATTACTATTATTATTATTATTTTAATAGCATGAGAATGTTAATGTGATTTTAAACTGATGTTTACCACAGAAGCTCAAGACCATCATAGGTTACCCAGACATGACGAGTGTCCTAGTTCTGCACATTGCAGTGTGATTCTTCATTGATCAGTCTAGCTGTAAAGAGACAGAGCTAGAAGAGATAGAAAAGAGAAGATATCTTATGTTATTTCCATCGTTTTCAACATGCATAATATTTTGTCAAAAGCAGTCACATTTTCGATGTACAGCAAACTACCCAAAACATGCATCACTTCTCTCAGTCAGCCCTAATAAAGCCTGTCTTTAAATGATGTACCAAGAGTGATAGCTGGACAGGTTTGCACCCAAAAAGTGAATGAAACCATTGATGTGGCTAATGTAACATTATAAGCATTTTATTCTGTAACGGACAACAAAACAGTTCAATGTAAAGCCGTTTGCCATCAAAAAAAATATAGTCTGCCTGTTTAGTGCCTTTAAAAGGTTTTATACATAACATTTATGCTGAAATTCTTTAAGATGTTCAGATTGTTTCATTTGTCATGTTGACCGGAGAGTAGGAGCACTGGGAGCGTTTGCGTCTGAGGAATTTTTCCCTTTAAGCCCCAACCCCTTATATGTTTGTGTTCTTTGCAAGTGATTTATTCGACCAATATAATAAAATACACAATATATACACACTTTCTGTCCCCTGTCCATACATGGTCTTCACAACTGTCCATTCTTAAACTGCTCTTTTTTAACCCTTCCTGCTTACCAACATCTAACACAATTTCAGCATTCATGCAAGCAGCTTGTCATGCAGACTGCTCCCTGATTGTCTACAGCTTGCAACAACTCCAAGTCCATACTGAAGAGTTTACTGATGGAGAGCAGGACCCTGTCTTCTGTCTCAGGCTTTGTAATGAGGTGTTTGGACAGCTCACTTTGACAAACTTTCCATGGTGCAGCTGGCATTCCTCAGCATGGCTTCAATATATTTTTCCATCAAGCAAAAGTGGGTGTGGAACAAATCCTGCCCATCCTTCTGTCACTGTTTTGTTTATTTGATTAATGAGGGAGGAATAAACACCAAAACCACCACTCTGTTATTGGTTAATTCAAGTTTAGTTTGGCTATTATAGACACCGTGGTGCTTGTTGAAGCCATAGTTAAAGACCAGATACAAGTTATAATCCCTGGGCTGAAATTCACCCCCATCTTTAGATGAAATAAACACACATCCCCACTCAATCAATAATCAGCTTTTGCTAGTTAGCCTATTTTCCATAGACATACTGGTCTGTTTAGGATCTTGACAAACCAGTGTTTATAGGTGTGTGTTGTCCAAGGACATTTCTGTAGCCAGTAAAACAACCTTGCTTTTATCACTCAAAGATGCACAGCAGGCCAGTTGTGATATACAGTTCCACAGAAATGCATCAGAAATGTGTTAAAGGTCAGAATGAAGACGTAGACATGGACACTTGCTAGGAGATACAGTACATTTATATTATGTTAACTAAAATAGACATAGAGATTCAAATTTGGTGTAACTAATGTAGCTTTTAGTTTACTTTTGTGGATTACTTTTTCTCCTGGACCTATTTCATCGATCCTGACGGCGTACTCCTGGATGGAGTCGCCTGGTGTTCACTCTGCCGGGGGTTTGATCAGCCAGCGACTCACGGGATTGCTGTGAATGGGGCCAAACAAAGACTGTCACGCCATCTTTGAACCATTGTTGCATCAGTCAGCTTTGTGGTGGGTCTTCATCATTTGAAAATTTCAGCAGGAAGGAATTAGAGTTGGGTCTGTGGTCGATCCATTAGTTCATCAGGAGCTCTTAGTTGCTTAATTCCACTCGACTACAAACTGTTGTAGAAAGGACATTATTTACATTGACATTATTTACCGTCCGGTGTCAAACAAATGAGGATGAGGTTCCCTACTGAGTCTGGTTCCTCTCAAGGTTCTACCTCACAACCATCACCTCTGGCTTGCTCATTAGGGGTAGATGTTAGATGTTAAATAGTAACTTAATCTTATACTTCAAACTTTTACATGTTTGTTGTTTCTTTACTTCTGTAAAGCTGCTTTGAGACAATGTGAATTGTATAAGCGCTATTCAAATAAATTGAATTGTGTTGAATTGAATAGTTTTTGTCGGTTTGTTTGTTTGTTTATTTTGGTTTTGTTGTTGGTTTGTTTTTATTTTTCGGCTTGACTGTGAGAGAGGGGGGGAGAAGGAGAGAGAGAGAGAGAGAGAGAGAGAGAGAGAGAGAGAGAGAGAGAGAGAGAGAAGGAAAGAGTGAGAGAGGGGGGGGAGGAAAGAGAGAGAGGGGGGGGAGAAGGAGAGAGAGATAGTCAGAAGAAGGGCGCTGCGAGGCGAGAGAGCGAGAGAGAGAGGGGGCGAGAGAGAGAGAGAGAGAGCGAAGGCAAGGAGTGGAGAGAGAGAGGGGGGAGGAAGGAGAGAGCGAGAGCAGAGCGCGAGAGAGAAGAGAAGGCAAGAGGAGAGGAGAGAGAGATGATCTGCAGAGAGAGAGAGAGAGAGAGAAGGAAAGAGAGAGAGAGAGGGAGAGAGAGAGAGAGAGAGAGAGAGAGATGTACTCCGTTTTAAGTTAGTCTGAAATATGACGCACAATTAGGAGCTTTGTTTTTAACCAGAAATTACGTCCCGTTTACGACATTTGTTCAAGTTCACGTTAAGGTCTTTACGCTCTCCGTGGTGCTGAGAACGCGGCGTGAAATGAAAGACAAAGGAAGTCACGGCTGTGTTGCGTTGAATTGGAGGTCTGTTTCTACGCCCCTAGACGTAATTTACACACGCAAACTCTCCGAGAGCTTCAGTCACCGCCTGTAAGGGACAGGACACGCACCATAACTTACTGTACAAACAACGAATAACACCGTAAAGGACTGAGGGGAAAAGATGGGTGTTGGTGTATTTAACATTACCGACCACAGATGCTCTGAAATGGACGGAAAACAGCTGAATTTGTTCGAGAGAAGGTAAATATAGGGTGTATGGAGGGGAGAATGTATTTGTTACCCCTGTAATTACAGGGACTTTTCAACATCTGACTGTCAAGTCTGTTTAAACAAACGAACACAGAGAAGTACACACTGTCATTAATGACTGTATTGTTTATCTGAGACTTTAGTACTAATCAATCTGTACATTACTGTGTGTTTAAGACATTTATTCATGTAGTGTGTTGTTTTACACATTAATGTGAATGCAGTGCACCTTTAAAGTGTTTAACGTGCACACACCTTTGTTGAGATTTAGGCAGAACACTGTCAATATACACAACATGCACATTTCAACATAAAACATACACATTAACTGTACAAAACACGGACCCTCCAGGGTACCTCCAAAATAGAAGGTACAGTCAAGTACATTAAGTACCCGTTTTTCCAGAAAGCGTAGCATTTAGATCATGAACCGTACAATGTAAACAAGCAAACTGTTAGTTGTTAAAAAAGAATGATTCATTACACATAAATCTAGTTACTTATAATTTTAATATTATTTTAACTGTTTCACATCCAGATATTTGTATATATTAGTATTATTGTCATTTACTTCAAACTTTTCATAGAGCTGGTTAAATATATTTAAATCTTTACATTTTTATACGTTTATTTACATTTATTCTTGTCAATAGCCTACTATTTCAGCTGCAGTAAACAAGCCGAAAAGGTTGAAACACACACACTTGCCTAATAAATTTTACATAGAGAACATTTTATAGCCACTTCTCATTTTGAACTTCTTTTTTGCCATACTAATGAGATATTTCTCACAGTACTGACTGCCTACCTAGAACATGCTGCAGAGATGATAACTGTCAAAAACAACTGGCTTGTGCAATTAAATAAAAAAAAAATGAACACTTTATATCATGAGCTGTGTCATAATACACCTACAAGAGTGGTTTTAGTTGTTCTTCATCATTCTTCAGCCGTCCTAAAACGGTTGTTTTCTTTCATTAACACTAAGTTGGGGTGTTGGTAAAGGTGAAGAGATTTTGTTTTAGCAACGTTGAAACATGGAGCAGTGTTATCGGTCTCACTTCAAAATAGCAGCCAGACACTAAGTGCTCCAGCAAAGTGTCAAGCCTAATTCACGTAGAGATGGCACATCGCAGTAGCCTGCAATAATATTATGAGTGCTGTCTCTACCTCAACGTGTCTGGTATTTCACTATTTACTTTTTGGAGATTTAGATGCCATACACAGACAAGCAGGAACATTGGCATCTGGGCAAAGATGTGTGACTGCTTTGTCTCTGCTGACATCTGGACCTGTGAGTTCATTAATGCAAGCTACAGAAGCAGGAGCACTTAATGGGCTGGACATGTGCAAGGCACTTCTCAGAGCTGACACAGTCTACATCTCTCTCTCTCTCTCTCTCTCTCTCTCTCTCTCTCTCTCTATCTCTCTCTCACACACACACACACACACACACACACACAAACACACAGAACAGTGTACACTGTTCTTTATGCTGTCAAGTGTCAAGTGTGGACTTGAAATCTGATGATGAACAGACTCCTTGGAAATGGTTTCTGAGGCTAAAGGCATAAAACCATTGAAAACAAAGTCTTTTAAAAACAAATTGGCGAATAAGACTGGGTCACTTTCGATTCAAAACAATCAAGGAATTTTTACTGAAAAAAATATATTTTTATAATATAATAAAAATAAGAATTTTGATTTAACATTTGAAGCTAAAATGTTGGAATATATGACATTTGAAAAACTTAACCGTACACCTTTGCCACTTTAGGATGTTCCCTGGCACCCCATTTAAACACACATTCACACACCTGGTCGCTCTTGACCTGATAGTGATGTGGCGCCAAGCTGAACAAATGGAATAAATATAATGTCAGGCAGTTACTGTTTGAAAAGATCATTAGTTTGGCAAACAGACTCCCCTCATAAACACACACAGTCCTGCACTTAGTCTTTCTCTCTCTCTCTCAGCAATATGGGGAGTGTCAAGTATTAATTTAGCCTATTTCTTCAGCAGTTATGAATTTGTTAGTGCTATCTAAAACACAATGTACACCTTCATTTCTTCTTGCCTAACAGTAGGTCTTTATTTTTACACTTAGGTCATGATGAATGTCCAAAAGGGTATAAGTGTACAATCAGACCCAGGAAACATGGACTCAAACTTAAGTCTTGCTGCATGCTTCAGCTATGCCAATAAGACAAATCCATATGTGGAATGTCCTTTCAAGCCTTCAGTGGTGGTGCTTATGATTCTGGGACTGAGCTCTTTGAGTCTGATTACAGTTATCGGCAATGTTCTGGTCATTGTCTCCATCAAGGTCAATAAAAACCTTCAGACAGTTAATAACTGTTTCCTCTTCAGCTTGGCATGTGCAGATCTCATCATCGGTGTGTTTTCCATGAACCTCTATACAATCTACATTGTGAATAGGTTCTGGCCTTTAGGGCCTATCGTCTGTGACTTGTGGTTGGCTCTCGACTATGTGGCAAGCAACGCTTCTGTCATGAACCTCCTTATCATCAGCTTCGACCGCTATTTCTGCGTCACCAGGCCACTTAGCTACCCAGTCAAAAGGACGACCAGGATGGCGGGAATGATGATCGCAGCCGCCTGGGTCTTGTCTTTTGTCCTGTGGGCACCAGCCATCCTTTTCTGGCAGTTCATCAAGGGTGGCCGCACAGTGCCTAAAGGCATATGTCAAATTCAATTCTTTTCTAATGCTGTGGTCACTTTTGGCACAGCTATCGCTGCATTCTACCTGCCTGTGGTCATAATGAGCGTGCTGTACTGGCAGATCTCCAAGGCAAGTCGCAGCCGTGTCAGGAGGAGAGAATGTCACAAAACTTCTGAAGTCAGTCAGGAAGGCAGGACTCAGGCCACTGTCTCGACCACAGAGGAGAACAGAGAGGGGAAGGAAGGCAAGGAAGCAGAGGGTTTGCATGTACACTGCCCTGGTTCCAGCACTATAATAGGTAAGACTTTTAAATAACTTCTAGTAGACTTTAACATATTTTTATTGACATGGACCAGATTCATATTTTGTGAAGTTTTCTGTCCTGAATTGATTCGTTACACATCACATGCACATCAGTTAAATGTATACATTGATTAGAGTATACAAAGCTCATTCTAAGTAAATATTTTCTTTGGTGTTTACTGTTGAATTTATTTAAATTATTTAATATAATATTTGTATGTGTAATTTTGGAAAAACGCCCAATCCTCTACACACAAAATGTATATTTTTTTGTTCCTGGCAAAATCTTCCGTAACAGTCTTCTGATTATTGTATAGCACAGTCACTTATATGTTGAAATGGAACTGAAATGTTATTTAAAATTATTGTTCTTGTTTTTAGCAAATCCATCATTAAGACTATGATGCTGAGGAAATTATGTAAATCAGGTTCTGCAGTAATAAAAAATAGTGTATTTTAAAAACCATTCCTCTTGTCCCAGGTGAGGACAGGGAGAGTGAAAATGACTCCACATCAGGCAGCATCTTGGCGTCATTCAGTCAGAGAGAGGATGCGGTTTCTAACGGTGATGTTCAGAGCACTCCAACAAAGAGAGCAAGAAAAAGCCATGCAAAACTAACCTGTTTGGCAATTTCATCAAAAGAGACTATGGGTAACAGTGCAAATCAGAACACCAGCCATCATAAGGAGAAGCAGAGCCTGGTTGCCCTGATCTTCATGCCTCCAAACAAGAAAAAGAGGAAGAATGGGTGCTCCAGAGAGAGGAAGGTTACAAGGACAATCATGGCTATTCTTCTGGCCTTTGTGATCACTTGGACCCCTTACAATGTCATGGTTCTGATCAACACCTTCTGCTCTGACTGCATCCCTAACTCCATGTGGACACTGGGGTACTGGCTGTGTTACATCAACAGCACAGTTAACCCCGCCTGCTATGCCCTGTGCAATGCCACCTTCAAAAACACCTTCAAGCAGCTGCTGTTGTGCAAGTACAAAAACATTCGCACAGTCAGATAAAACCTGTATGTGGTTTCTGTAAAGCTGATGAGTCTAACGTACGAATTTGGTTCCACATCCAAAAGTTTTTTTAATAGACCAGAGCGATGGTATTAATATGAACTCCACACACACCATGGGAGGGACATGTCACATTCAAGTCACTTTCAGTATACGGCTAAACAGGGATGAAAAGCTGGAGGTCCCCCATAGAGACAATTACAGCTTTGTATAGGGTGTGTCATTGAGTATTGAGTTCAGATAACGCTAGATTTTACCAAGAACGAAAGAAAACAACCCATTTAGGATTATAATGCAAACTAGAATATGTTTAAGATGTAAATTGTTCAATTATTCATTCATTCAGCTTCATTCAGTAAACAATTTATCCTGGTCAGGGTCATGGTGGATCCAGAGTCTATCCCGGGACTGCTGGGTATGACACCAGGGGACACCAGTCCACCACAGGAAACACACATATGAGTGGAAAATCCACGTAGACAGGAAGAGAACATTCACAACCTGAATTTAGGATGATGTCTGGGTGTGTGAGGCTGAGTGGCTTTAATGCTACAGCATTATGCATTACCACACTACTACACCCCACACACACTTATCCATTAATAACAGACTCTAGAGCTTTGACCAAATTCATGCTATGTAGTGGTGCACTATTCTCAGATAAAACTCTGCTGATTAATAAAGAACACTATGCTTTGCTCTATGGACTAATATATACCGTATTTACAGTTGTGTTTCTAATTTAGGTAAAATGAACAGCTTCTATCTGTGTTTTCAGAGAATCCTTTCTGAACTGTTGTGGCTAATACACAACATCTAAGACTAATCATATCTTATGAATCGGGCCTCATTTATCAAGCTACTACAGACACCACTGCATGTATTTAACAAGTCAAACTCGATGCCAACAGTGTCAACGGTCTACAAGTCTAGTTCTCCTTGTTACTAATCTGTAGGCCAGAAAAACCCTTAAAATATAATTAGAATGTGAAGGAAGCGATTGAAGAAACAGTATTTCAGATATTTGACCTTGCATTTTTTGACTAGTGATAATGATAATTAAATAAAAATCCTACAAACATTTAACCACTTGTTCTTAAGAAATTATAATGAATCTAACTCATCCCACACTATCTGGCTGAGGTATAACAAAATACTCGAAGGCATTTACACAGGAAATGCGTTATTCTTAAAAAATATTCCTGATTTGAATTTTCATTGATTGGCTTCAACGTGTATAATTACATGAGTTTTTCAATGTGGATTATGGTGATTGTGGATTGTGAAAATGAAGGTCATTACGTTAATACGTTAATACATAACTAATTAACTAACTTACTAACTAACTAGCTGTTTAAGTTCCATACACGTTTAATGAAAATGTATGAATGTCATTTTCATATTATTATAAAAGAAATCCAAAAGAAATCCATGAATTAAGACAAATAAGAACAGATTTTTAAAACAATGGCATGCTATAAGAGGAAGGAGTGTGTGTGTGTGTGGATGCTGATGTGTTGTTGTCTGAGCTGGTTTATACTGAAGTTCTAGCTCACGCCGAACTTAAAGAGACGCACTTTTAGCATTTAAGCATATTAACTTTTAATGGAATTTTGTGGTCATCAACTAAATGCAACTCATCCATTCACACAAAGCACTTTCACTTCACACTTGATGGTTATAAGTGTAAACATGTGAGTATGAAGAAAAACAGCATTACTGTACTTTTCGTAAACCTGGTAGGGATTTTTCAGTACGGTTTTGGCAAACAAGAAGACTTTAAACACACTTTTCTAAGAGAATGATAAATGAGGCCCATTAATGTTACAGACTCCAGACCTTCTGGACAGATTTTAATAGCAATTCACTTTTTATCTTTGATGCATCTGTTAGTGTGTAAATCCTTAAACCGTTTGAAGCTGCATTTAAAATACATGCCACGTGAACCCCGGGCACAGCTTGGAGCATTTAAAGAAAATTTCAGTTGAAATGGCTTTTTTTTTCCAACAGTGGTAAATGATGTGTTTTGTGTGCGAGTGTGTGTGTGTGTGTGTGTGTGTGTGTGTGTGTGCTACCAAACCAAAACTATTTTCTACAGATTTTGAAGAGGAGGAAAAGGACAAACCTGATTTTCCTGCTCATGACCAGGGAGTTGTGGTTGTGTAATTAAAGTAAATATACGAGATGCGAGTTAACAGCATAAAGCTTTGGAAGCTGCTACCATGCACTTAATATGTTAGATTATTAAGAGAGTGTTAGAAGATAACTACTCTGAACTGAACTTAGTTTTAAACATGAGTTAATATTTATCCTGATATCTATATTAAACAGCAGTCCTTTGATATGGCTGTTTCTTTCACTGTTTGCAATTAATCATTAAAATGTGCCTATTATCTGTGTGTTATCTGGAGCTCTTCTTCACACGGCTGAGCAAAATCATAACCGAATATTGATTACACAATAAAGTACTCCTTTTCCTGAGCAGAGCATCACAGACTGGCTTATTTCGTTACCATTTGTTTTTCTCCTTTCTTTTCCTGTCTGTTTCTAAAAATAAATGTATCATTTAAATCAAATATAATCGAAAATGACATGTAAACTTTCAGCATAACTAAACATGTTAAAGTGGTGCTTTTTTTAAGTATTGATACACGACATACATACAGGAAGCCATAAATAAGCAAACGATTTCAAAAACAATTTTAATTTTTTTAGCATAGGAAAATAGACATTCCAAACATTATCTTACCAATAAATTGACCATATATATATATATATTTTTTTTTTTCTTACACAGTTTTAAATTGCATATGTTTCATTTTACTAAGGAGAATGTTACATCTTTCTGAAGCATGGAAAAAGAATTTAAACACTGATCCATATTTAATGCTAAGAGCAGTACTACAGCTCCCAAGATGATGGTAATACTTTAAGGCATTCAGTATAACATCAGTTTAATCTAATTGAGAATGAGAAAATATTTTTTTTTAAGAACAGTGCCGCAAGACACCCTAAAATAATCCACTAGCCACTTACTAACAAAAAGGCATTTAAGAAATATATACTATTAAACAATATAACCAAAGGGTGTTCGGTGTTCTTATTGCATAACACTAAACAAATAAAAAGTTCCTTCACATCTCTTATAAAATAAAAATAAAAATATGGTGACAATGTTGAATGAGGTAGTATAAACTGTAAGCTGTGATGCCTGATCAGGCATCACCTAACTCTTTCACCCTCAGTCATTTCCCAAAGCCCCAGGTTCAACACTTTAAGGCACGGGAGCTGTGTTATTCGCTCCAGTCCCCGTTTAGTGATTTTGGTACAGCCGTACAGATCGATGCCAGTCAGCTGGGTAAGGTGGTCAGCGATGAGCTCAAGCCCCTTGTCTGTGATGCGAACACACTGTCCAATGTTCAGCGTCTTCAGCTTGTGCATCTGCCGCACCATCCTGTTGATTCCATCATCGCTGATGTGACATGAGCAAAGCGAGAGCGACTTCAGCTGATAAAGCCCTTGGGCGATGTAAGCCAAGCTCTGATCTCCCACTTTGTCACAAAACGACACGTCCAAACCAAACAGCCGAAGAGAGCCCATGGACAGGTGCATGATGCCGGTGTCGCTGATGTTGTCACACGAGCGCAGATTCAGAGTCCACAGTTGGGTCATGTGGGACAGGTGAATCATTCCAGCATCTGAAATGCCACCGCAGAAGCTTAGGTTGAGAACTTTGAGTTTATTCAGGCCCTTTGAGATGTGCTTGAGCGACAAGTCAGTCAGCTTCTGACAGTCCTGCAGAGTGAGATGCTCCAAGCCGAGACAACCTTCAGCGGCGCTGCGCGTCATCCCAGCCAGGTGACCGATGCCCACGTCGGAGACATGCCTGCAGCTGCGTAGATTCAGGCTCTTGAGCCTGTGCAATCCCCATGCTATAAGGAGCAAGCCAGTATTTGTGATGTTGCTGCAGCCACCCAGCTCCAGCACCTCTAAGTTCTTTAGATACTGTGCAATTCGGCCAAGGCTGGAGTCTGTGATCTGCTTACAGAGGCTGAGGTTGAGGATCCTCAGGCAAGGAATGTCCTGCACAAATGCATGTCCAAGTCCGTTGTCTGTCAAATTGTAGCATCCGCTCAGGTTAAGGCTCTCGATGTTCGGCATGCCCTGAATGACATAGCTGAGGCTGCGTCTGAGGCTCAGTATCTGCACTTTTTTAATCCCTCTGCTCTGAAGGCTTGGGAATAAGGACGGGTTTGCTCTCCTCAGATGGAGTTTGGCTTCGACTCCTCTCCATACTGATTTGTGGTAGGACGCGTCTCTCCAGGCCACACACACCTGCGCAACCCTGCCTTTGCCTTTAACGTCCAGGTAGCTGAAGATCATCGCTAGAATCTCCGGGAAAAGGCTTGAGATGTGGGTCTCCATTTCACCGCTCCGCCAAACTCCGGCTTTACCGCTTTGCCGAGATTAGCCGACTGGCTAAGCTAAACTAGCTAACTAGCATTTAAAACGTAGCTAAATCAATCAGCTTATTTTAGCAATACTTAAAAGATCAGAAAACACGCATTCTTGCGCGATGGATGCACGAAAGTTTACTATTAAAAGCGAGACTTTTGTTTTGATTACTTGTGTGTAATAACGTCTGTATTAGGCTCACCAGCTAAGCTAACAAACAGGCTAGCGTCAACATTCGTCACACACCGCTTTTGTATCGCCGAGTCTTTGTTATGCTTTGAGTCCGGCTTGTTATAGATATATTTTTTAAATCATAACACAATTCTTCAGTTCCACCAAACGTCCACGGACACATTGATCCTTAGTCTTTAACTCCAAATAAAAAAATATATATATATTCTTTTTTTTTTTTAGGCGATGCGGAATTAACACGGATACTTCCCAGCCATTCCCATTAGCGTTTGCTCAAATCTGTACACACTGCCTACACTAGTGCACTACACCGAGTTTGAAATAATAGATCTCATGCCCTATGTAGTGCACTTCGTTTTCAACAAAGAGCCATTTGGAATGCGGATTATATTACATCACTTCCGGTGGCCTTCTGTTTAAACCTTACGTATTTTATTCGGTTTACTTTATTAATCGAGTGTGTTTATTATCAATAACTACAAAGAGTTAAAAGTCTCAAATGTTTATTATATAAAACCAAAATACAGCAAACCCGACTTAATAGTTTTAGCCAACGTGGTTTGATAAAAGAACAGTACTAAAGTGAACCGTGACTCGGACCCCATAGCACTACAGCGCCCCCTGCTGGCAGCTCTGGTACTGAGCCATAAAAAGGTAGAATTTTTAGTGCCAAAGCAATTGTATAATTCAGTATAATAACAAAGCAGCAAAGACATCGTCATAAAACCAATTTGCACAGATTGTCCAAAAAAAAACAAAAAAAACAACCTCCACGTAATATCCCAATTATATTATTTATAAATAATAAAGGAAAACAGAAAACAAACACTGTAAAAAAAATTCTATACAACTACATAAACATGTAATCAGATGACAGCTTTATAAATATGCCCTAAAAACTTATTGTAAGATAGAAATGGATCATTTTATGATAGAAATGGAACAATTACATAATCTATTTACAATCCAAACACAGTTCACATTTTCTCAAAAGCCTTAAAGCCTTACAATTTAAACACAACTATTTTACTTAAAAATTGAGGACATCTCCTCTGTTGTATTCCTAATATCTGTTAGAATATCACTAGTCTTCCTTGTTATTTAATGTTGTAATGCAGGTTGATTCATACCGTGCATTTGTAAGATAAAATATTTATGGTTGAAAAATCATCAGGTAATAACACCTTAGAATAGATTGCATATCAAATAATGCTAAAATAATAATAATTATTATTATTATTATAATAATTATAATATGCAAAAAACAAACAAACAAAAAACTACATTGTAATGCATCACAACTAAATAACTATTTTTTGCATGATTATGTTAAACATGTACAATCACATGTTCTTGGACAGACAGCAAATGGTGTTTAACACCAAAACTACACTGTACCTGAATGACAAAGGCACAATCATGAGAAATCATAATGCTGGGTGATCACATATTTCAGTATTTCATATTTATACTTTCATTGAGAATTACTGAGCCAAATTAAATTCCAAAAATATAAGCAACATACCTGCAAAACTAGCTAAAATAAATTCAGAAATACATCTACAGGTGTACATCTTTAAAAAGTAAATTTTTTTAAAAAGTGTTTGCTAGAAAACCTCCAAAGCAGTATCTGCTTTTTTTCTCTTTGTTGGGTTGATTTATTTATTTTAATTGAGGTCTGCCCAAGCACAGTCTGAATGTTGATAAATGGTCATACAGTAGTGTGATATTCACACACACATCACTAGCTCTGTGTTTTACTTGTGAGGAGGCTTCCTAGAGAGTGAGCATTTGTACTCCTGAGATTGAGTAAAAGACTTCCATTTGGAAAGCAGCACAAGGACAACTGTCTTCTCAGGTTTCTTACTTTGTGGAAAAATAATGAAAAGAAGTTCTGTTCTCATATCAGGTTTTCCCATTCATCACAGGCAATGCGTGTGAGTCGAAAACGTCAGTATCAGCATATGCCGTGTGTGTAGTGATTTAAATAAATCATAGGGTTGAATTCAGTCTGTTGCACAAATCAGCTCGTCTTCCTGTTGTTACCGAAAGAGTCCGAGCGGCAGTGGGAAAAGTCGATGAATATCCCGTCTTGATCGGAATCAACAGAGTCTACACCCTGCATGACAATGGTTTCAGGGCTTGAGGAGCAGCTAGTGGGTGAAGATGTGGCTTTGTCTGTCTCTGAAATGGACGTCTGAGCGTGTAAATGCCCTGCAGAGTTTTGGATAAAGATGGAGGGAAGGATGAGAGCAGGCTGTGCTGTGGCTCCACGCTTTGCCGTTGGTAAGGTGAGCTCGTGGTCAAGCGAAATCCCGGGGCTGGAGCTTGTCTCCACGCTGACGGATAGGGGGAAGCCCTGTTGCTCCATACAGGAAGTGACCTCACAGGCAGAGTGGCGACGGATACCCACGCTACCCACAGAGCCGACCTCCGTGTCGTACTCGGCCACGGGGGTGAGCATGGGGATGTTGTAGCTCTTGGAGCGCACCACAGGGTTGATGGAGAGGATTTCTGCAGGTTTGGACCACTGCAAGCGATTTTCTGTGAACAGTGAAACACATGGTACTGATCTCATTGCCTATCATCAGTAAACATTTAGAGTACATTTAAAAGGAAGAAGAATTTATCCTAGGATGTGTAATCATTTATACCACAATATTCAACACACACTACATCTTTATTGTGGGCTGATTTCAGTGCTGTCACTCAATCTCAGGAGGATTCTGCCTAGACACCTAGCAATTTTAGTGTAGGTTGCCCCTGCTGAATACGACATATACTGATTTATGGAGAGCACAATTAAGGGTGTTTTCATTTTTTTTTTTAAAAGAAAATAAATAAATTATCAACCATCATGCACAAATTTAGCATGTAATAATCACATCATATAAGAAATTACAAGCAAGAGCTAGTCTTGTTTAGAAAGCATAGCTCGGGTTTTCTTGTAAGCTGTGCAACAACTAAACAAATGTAATGAAATCTAGGATTTATTTTTTTGTTTTAGTAACAAATCTGCTAATCAGGCGTGTATAAATGTTACAAGTATGTATCTTCTCTCTGATTTAATATCATCACATTTATCAGATAATTTATGCTAAATCATAACGCATACCTATACTGCATGAACAGTGGGTGGCGTCGCAGTTGTGTGCACAGAGCCCATGTGTTCCCAGGTAGGGTGACACCACCTTCTGAATGAGTGACTCCAGCTTCAGGTAGTCTTCTGTCACACCTTGTGACTCGTGAACACCCTGTACATCGTTCACCCAAAGAAAAAAAATTAATACACATAAAAACACGCACAAATACAGAGTGGGTTTTTGCACGTGTTTTGTACCTGGAGGACCAGAAGCATCTGGACGATGGACGGAGGGACACGGGCACGCGGTCTAGACAGAGCTTCATCCAGCTTCATGTTAAGAGTTATAGTGTTCCTGAAGAGCAGCAGAGCCAGCTGTCGTACTGATGGCTCCTTCCCCTGAGTCATACAGCGTAACATAGTTAATAACAACGTGGGACCCTGCTTTCTTCTGACATTGAACTCAATCATGGACCAAATTATGTGTTATATATAGTAGGTTTTACAGATTACATTTTTTTTGTTTGTCTAGAGTCTAATGACCCAGATAGCTTATGTCTTAAATCTTCTTTCTGTGATAATATGATCAACTCAAGTATGGAAGATATATCAATCAGATATATTATACGATATGAGTGATGTAGCAGAGACAGCTCGGTATACACTGTTAAAAAATGATTCTGGTTTTAAAAAGATTTTAATTTGTGCATCTTCATCTTTCTTACTACAAGAAAATGACTTTTATGAAAGTAACTCTATATGCTTGATATCTTATTTCCTTCGTTAGGGACCGAGGCTAAACGATAGCTTATATAAGTCTTATTTGCGTAATACATCAATAAGTATGACATAGTGCTTTACTATGAACTAAATACATATTAGACCTTAAGTACACTCTTAAAAAAAAAAAAAAAATGCCGGAATTGTGACTCCTATTTTTAGTTTTCTAAAAGGTTTTTACTAGACTGAGGAACAGGGAACTAAACCATATCCACAATAAATGTGACCATAATGTTAAAAGAGCTTTGTGATGGAAAATAAGTGTTCGGGTTTATTTTGGCAACAACACAAAATACTAAATGCAAACACAAAAAGAATCATGGATTAAAACGTGTTTTTTCTTCCTAGAGCCTTGCTCTAAAGAGAGTTTATATTCAGTACCACAACTGTTTCATGTTTAAAATCCAGTGTGTGATGCCATAGCCGAGACCTGCAGGCGGTTTATCTTATCTTCTGGTAAAAAAATGGAGATAAAGCTTGAAACATCTGTTGAACAATTAGTGGACACTGTGTGAGAGGTCAGTGTAGATGGAGTGGCTACCTGGACTGGGTGAAAGATGGCTTGTAGCATGGAGAGAACGTCACAGAAGAAGAAGTCCCAAGTCTCAGCCAGGGAGTCGAGTAATTTCTGACCTGTGAAAGAATTCACAGTTGTAGTCTGAGGACTGAGACCATGCATCAGTCTTGTATTCACAACTTCCATCTATCCATCCATTTTCTTTACTGTTTACACAGTACAGCATACAGGATGCCTACAATGAATGTGCCTGGACTCGTGGAGGAAACTGGAAACTCCCTAAGCGCTGGGAGAACATACAACCTCCAGACACACAGGCTGGAGGTAATAATAAACCCCCAACCCCAGTGGTGTGAGGCAAACATGCTAACCACTAAATATTTGTGCCCCCATTCACCACTTACTATTACTATTTTATTACTATACAATTGTATCTAGTGTGATGGAGACCCTAAAAGGTGTGCGGTCACTAAAGGTTTTGTTATTTTACCTTCATAGAATCTTATTTTGTCCCTTAGAATGACCATCCCTTTGGTCAGAAGCTGGTTCTGAAAGAGATGGAAAAATGAGAGGGGAGAGATAGAGATTTAATAACTGCTTAATGAATCAGCGTATTGTGTCAACATAGACATCCGTTTTTATCAGGCTGCCTTACCTGCAGATACTCAGTGAAAAAAGAACCCAGTTCAGTTTTCAGCAGCTGCCTAAATAAAAAAGAACCACCAAGAGATCAGTCTGTTAATGAACATCCTGTCATGTTTAATATACGATTGATATACTAATATATTCCATTTGTAATCTTTATGTTTGCCATATAAATTAGTATAAGTATAAATTAGTATAATTATTTATATTAAATCGAGATAAAAATGTAGTCATTTAGTACTTGTTGTAATATAGACTGATATAATTTGGTATGAAGTCTTTGAATTCTTAACATTCTTTCTTATACTGTATAAAACTCAGATATTGAAATTATAAAGCACTCATGAATAAAAATAATTAAATATATCCCTTAAATATATATAATGTACCACAGGACTGTTAAATTCTCAAATCTGATTGGTCAGAAGGTGTTGATGGTTGGTTTTTATATTAATTGCAGCAGTTATAGGAAATATAAACACTTCTAGAACGACGCTTGACCATTCAAATTAGTGGTCGAAAACTAAGTGTATAAAACACAATAGTACATACAGTTGAGTGCCTGTACTACACAAAGTAGTGTGTCAGATATCGCTGACGTTCCTTCCTTATTATATGTAACCGAAAAATACTGATACTGAAAAATACCAAAGTGACTGTTCAAATGTTTGCATTTCCATTTCTAAAGAGCTCTTTGCCTACCTCAAGTCAATTACCTCCAGCTAATTTCATAGGCTCTGAATAGTGTTGGGTTATGACATTAAGCTTAAATACACACCCCGATATCGTTGCTGGCACTTTTGTCCTAACCTCGAAGAGATAAAAAAGCCAATCTTTTCTAATAATTTTTTCTGTTTGCTTTAAATTCGTTTTGAATTAATTTCTTTCCTCACTATACACCATAGATGATTTCTATAGTTATAATGTTAGAAATTATGCAGTGATGCTAAAAGATATCGGTGTGTAAAAACACCATTCCTATACCCTATAGTTTTCATAATCTATATCCATTTTGGTACAGGTAACAGAACAGCTATATAAAGTCACATGGTACAGATCTGATAAGCAGTTGACTGAAATTACTTGCTTGATTTACAGACTTGACTCACCTTACGCCTTCATTGAGTGTGTAGAGCTCATTGTCAGCCAGTCCCTTCTTTTGGAAAACACCAATAACTGCATTGTGAATGCTGTGATAAAAAAAAAGTACAAAGACAAAGGAACAGAATCTATAATAAATCTATCATTTGAATGTTTAACAGAAACTATGCTGCTTTGACTGCATACTGTAGATGGATTTAATTCGCTAGTCCGAGTGCACAAGGGTAGTTACATTGGCAATTACCCAAAAACACAGAATATAAGCACATTATTTATAAAGTCAGGCGGTGCAGACGAAGGTCACCTGTTCCATGTGGCATTTGGCCCAGATCCTCGTTCCTCCAGCGATGCCTTCTCATTCTTGCCCAGCTGACTCAGGTTTGGAGAGCTCACTAACCTCAACCGGTACAGAGTCCTCATGGTCATGTGAAAAAGAAAGAGAGAGAGTAAGAGAGAGAGACAGCACAGTTAGCACAGTTTGTCCCAAGCTGAGTGTGACAAAGCCAGGAGTAAACATGACTCAGGGTGAGGGTGGGAGGGGAATGTGAAAGTACGATTTAACAGCTGGCCAGGAGTCAAAAACCGTCTTTCTTCAGAAATCAATTTCCTTCCTCATTTTTCTTTTCATTGCTTTAGTTTGAATTCTATTATCAGATTCTTCACTTTAGCATATATCTATACAAACACACAGATCTTAAAAAAAAACATCCTTGGTGTAAAATGTTGTAAAAGGTAAGGTAATGTAATATAATATTTAGTGCTCTCCAGAATTATTGGCACCCTTCATACAAATGAGCAAAAGTATACTATAATCAAATCATATAATCAAAAACTACATTTTTTATATTTTAAATAAGTACAAATTGACATTATTAGTAATATATTATTTATTTTTTATTCCCCAGGAACTACTGTATGTAATTGCTTTTAACAATGTTTCCCTGAGGTATAAATACGATGCTGCGCATGTGTAAAACCGCTTCGTCTTTCAGAAAAAACTCAGTAATAAATTTCTAATAGCTGTTTCTTCCAAAAGAAAAAGATAATCTTTTGACAAATCGAGTAACGAATAAATAAATTCTCTCAAGTCGACAAGAAAACAGGAAATGGACCCATGTGTAGACAGTGAGTTTGGTGAAGGAGGGGAAATGGCTCAAAGATCACAGATTTTTGAATTGCAAAGTTGTTGATTCTTGTGGTTTTCAAGTTTCAAAATCATCCGTTAAAAACCACTTTCACAACAATAAGCTACTCATTGGAAGATTCAAGCCCTTTCTGAAAGCATCTCAAAAAATGCAGTGCCTGAACTTCAACAAGCGTTATTAGAACTAAAATTAGCATCATACGTCATGGTTAGATAACGTTTTATGGTTATCAGCATTTTAGTGACAAAAAGGGGGCTGCATACAAGGAAAAGCAGCTGATATCCAGTGTACGATATGGAGGCTGCTCACTGGTGCTTGGCTGTGTATTGTGGTTATTAAAGATTGATGGCAAATTCATTTCGATCTTGGTTGCCTCTACCAGGAGGTCATTATTTGGCTATATCTCCAAAATTGAACCTTACAGAAAACCCGTGGTTTGAATTAAACCGAGCAAAATCTACACGCACAAACCTACAAACATAGGTGCTTAAATGCTACATGACGTAGAGAACAAAAAGTGTTCTATCGTAAGTATACGACTCAAAATGTTGAGATCGGAATATCACTTATTCCATGTGTTGCTCCTGTTGACACAAATTCAACTCTGTGTGGCGTTCTCTCTTTTTTCTCTCCACACTAGTAGTTTCAGAAGTGCAGTGTTACGTAAGCAAAGGTTAGCACTGCAACTGTGTAAGTGTGATAAGGTAGGTCTCAGAGCAGAGAACTCAAAACTATGAAATGAAAGGAAGTAAAAAAAAAAAAAGAGAGAAGTAAGCACTTGCCAAAGATGATGCAAGTAATCTGATGCAGACTTTAAAGGTGGATTTCTTTACATTTACTTTTTATATCATTTTGGCAAATGCTTTTATCTAAAATGTCTTCCAATCCAACACCTAGCCATTGATAGAGCTGTGTTCTCTATAGAGCCTTCTGCTACCTGTTATGTGCCATGTAATTTTGTGGAACATCTGCAGGACAAATTTGTTCCTGTTATCAATAACAGATCTAAACTTTTATTTATAACACTCATCAGCTATTTTTTTCCTCTCGCCTTTCTTTCAGTAAAGAAAAAATTTCTTTACTGATTTTTTACAAAGCTGCTACATAAATGTTCTATAAACATAGTATAGTATTTAAAAAAAACTATATCACCAATTATAGGATTTTCATTGTTAAATAACAACAAGTTTGTAATCCATACATTATTAGCCTTTGATTATTCAGAGCATCTATTATGAAGTCCCTATGAATAAGTTGTTGCTATAGAAATGATCACATTAATATAAAACTGTGATCTGAATTACAGATGGCACGGCTGTTGTAAGACAACATTAATCAACACTTTCTGTCCAATTCAATAGTAGTATAATTAAAAATAACACCTTCTGACCAATCAGTATCAAGAATAGAACAACGCTGTGGTGAAAAATCACCAAATATTATGAATTGATTTGTTCTTGTTTAAAAAAAAATTGTAAGAAATTATGGAATTTCCTGCTTAACCCTCATCCACGCCGGATTTTCAAAATGAGACGCATAAATAGAGGTAGCATAATATGACTGGAATTCAGTGGGAGTGAATTCACTGGAAGCTCAAAAGCCAAAATCTGGGATTTCAGCTCACCTAAATGTCCTCATGTGTCTAGGTCTGTTCATTAAAGCTACAGACACCGCTGTGAAAGCAGGAACAGAGTGTGAATTATAAATGAGTCACATTTTAAAGCTCAAGGTTAAACATTTCACGGATGAATTTGTGAGGCAGTGTTATTGTGCGATTCTCCCTAGTCCACGTGCTTGTGTCATTTGTAATGATGTCAAGACAAGCCGAACTACGGGAGCCATTTCAGGAGTTATTAGTTTATAGCTATTACATTAGACTACTGATATATGATCATTAGGCCGTAGTGATCGCTCTTGAAACAGACCGACAGACTGATAACCAGGAAAGATAGACCGTCTGACATCAATTGTGGAGAAACAAAAAAATAAATTGTTGTTGTTTTTTTCTTTTTAAATTACACTGTTGATTTATGCCCCAATTATTCTGAGAGATACCTCCTGATAGGGTGTGTACTGGAGTCCATGTGAAGGCAGTGCGGTAGGGACGCCAGGGCCGAGAAGCTGAACGAGCCTGTTTTAAGGTTGCCTGGTCTGGTGTGTGTCCCACTCAAATCTTCCAGCATCTTTATTCAAGCAATGCAGAGAGACTCCAACATTCATTCAGCATAAAACTCCTGTAAACACACAATGAAAACAAGTTTTATATAAAAGTGCACAGATATTCACAACAATGTGGATATATTTTAAGACTACTATTGTAAATAATTCCTGTTTAATGTTTATCGAGTTAATGGACTTTCACCCCAATTGCTGTTCTTTATTGTACAACATCGGGTCTGCATTTATGTACTGTATGTGTCTAAAATTGCTTTTTTACTCTATATAATTTCTTGAAAAAGCATATTATTAAAAAGCATTGGTATTGATCATGTTTCTATCACGTAATGGATATTTTTATTAGAATGTTCTAAAATATAAATGTGGTTTTCCTTGTCATTATTAATCAAATGCCTTATATTAAAGAGTTACAGTGTAATTGACTATTTACTTTGGTTTTAAGGTTCATATTACATGTAAGCATGGTATGATATAGCTATGCAAGTCAGTAGAAGTACCCAGTGTAGTGTCTTTTACAAATCCAAAAACCCACACACAGCACAGGGATTTATTTTGTGAGTGGATGGGCATCTTTTTCTGCTTCATACTATTTTAAATACAAACAAATGCGGCACAGATGCTAAATCCTGTTCCAGTATGCTCCAGTACAAAATAAGGAATGAAAGAGTAATAAAACCAACATAATGTGTGTGGGTATGTGTATGTGTGTGCATGTGTGTGTGTGTGTGTGTGTGTGTGTGTGTGTGTGTGTGTGTGTGTGTGTGTGCGTGTGTGTTTCTGTGCGTGTGTGTTTGTTTTCAAGTAAAATAATAGGTTTTAACTGATGTATAATTGTAGCATGTATCAAGGTCTAACATTCTTTCATTGTGTACTAGAAGGAGGAGTTTCACTGTGGGCAACAGACTAGCCAGGGACCTGAAGTGGTATACAAAAGTTGTAATTTTACTCAAAATATAACAAGAAATATGCCCCACATAGACTGTACAGTGACAAAAGCTTGTGTATAGTTTGTAGGCTTACTTCAATTCAGTATATAGGTAATTAACACATATTAAACCATAGCACCCCTTGTCATTGCAGTGCTAACATCAGTTATACATCTGATGTGCCTTTAGTATCTATGAACATCTAACTATACACCTTGTTTCTTGAAAGACACAGATAAACGTGCCACCCCCTACCGATACTTCATTTTTGCTGGATCATCCTAGAACAAGACATGGATTATTTTTCGAATAAAAAAGCAAACGAATAATACTACTAATAAAATAATAAATAATTATATAATAGTAATACATAATAAATAATAGTAAACCTCCATGGTCACCCTATTTCAAATACAGAGTTAGTTTATTTTCACAACAACCAACTGGTGTGCTCAGTCATTCAGTACGCAAGCATCATGAACGGGGTAAAAAAAGGTCATTTATTTAAAAAGTAAGCAAAAGGGATGAGGCAGAAGAAGCAAAAAAAAAAAAAAGTAATGGAGGCGTTGTCTCTGTTTATAAAACTTGTTGGCCCATGACACAAAATTCAACCCCTTTTTATATGACTAATTTTGGATTTCTAAAGAAAGCTGAACAAATTGTGACATGAGGAGGAGGCTGTAAGTTACACTATTGAGTTGTGGAGTAATATGTATAATTAGGCAAGATAAGAGAGACATTTATTCCACTAATATCAGTATGCATGTTATATCTTCTATGTTATTTTAGTTATATTGTTTAAAGAGCATAATAATTTATAAGTCTTAGTAGTCTGAGCAATATTCCTGTTGAGAGGTTTTGCGTGACTGAACCCAACATTCTGAATTGTAACACAGGAAATGTGCAGTTGACTTGTGAAGTCTCGCACTGAATCACTGAAATCTTATGACTGATTCAGCTCAGATGATTTGAATTGATGTGTTGATTTAAAAAACAACGAAACAAATGATTCAGCACCAAACATAAAACCATTCTCATTCATTTCAATTGACTTTAAATATAGTATTCTCAATTATAAATTGATTATTCAGACTGATAATTGAGATCAGTTTTTATTAAAGACAGTGAAGACGTGTGTAATAAATGATTCATATTTTCAGGCTAACTTGAAAATAGGCTTGGCCATAACTTTGATACTTAAAATAGTCCTTCTATGCATATATATCATATGCAAATTAACAGTAGGTCCACTCAAGATTGTATATAAAGTTAGTAACATATGTGTCAGAGGCTACTAAGATTAAATCAGACTGTATCATGGCAGAATCATCAAATATTGAATCATCGCCTTAATATCAAAACCGCATTGTATCATGTGGAGACTATAGTCATTCAGGTTTACATCCCTTATCTCTGGCTATATAACAACATTCACTAACTCTAGCAAATGAAGTGCTTGGATCACTGTTGTGTTCTCCAGGACCTATTCACTCCCACTTCCACTTGCTGGATCCCTTGGTGTTCTGCTACTTCACATATTTTACACTGATCAGTGCCTTTTTTTCTTCATCCCAATTTAGCATTTACTCTTAACTGGCACAGGACCTTGCTGGAAACTATACGTAAGCATTCAGTGGTCTTGTTAGAACGAGGAAACAAACAAAACAATGAGCAACGTGTTTAAAACGCGACACCTAGCGGCAGAGGTGTTTATGCGCAGTTCAACAAAGAGCTACAACAAAAGGCTCGTACATCAGTGAACCACCTCGCCTTCACTAACACGTGCTCTGTCTGCCACAATGCCACAATGCCACACACACACACACACACACACACACACACACACACACACACAAATCCTCTTACAGGAAAATACAGTCTCGTGATGTGTGATTGTTTTGCATCTTTAAAGAGGTGCGTTTCGGTGGAATAAACGTGGACAGGTAAGATCAACATCAGTGCGGCTTCAACTCCTATAAGAGACACCGAGGACATGAGACTTCCATTATTTTAGTTTCTTTTCTAGTCTGTGTGTCATAAGCATTTAAAGCCCCGTCCATATCATATAGACTGTTATTCTAGGGGTGGGTGGTGGATGGGGTAGGGTGTAAGGGGGGGTTCTCCCCGGTACTCGGTGTACTTACAGGCGGATTGGACGCGTTCCCATTATTTAGCCACCAAACAGCAGTATTTATAGCAGCAGAAATAAGCAGAATAAAATATATCATGCAAAAAAAAAAGTGCATTACTCTGTAAGCTGTCTTCACTCACCATCATTCGCGCTTGCGTGTAAACTGCGTGTAAACAATCATGGACACCTCGTATACGGTAACTTTGGAAAACAAACAAATAAATAAATAAAATAAAATAAATAAATAACAGTACAAAAACAACGAACGGGAAGAATAAAGAGATCAGATGCACGAAAGCTTGTGTGTATCCTGGGCGTTATTGTTTTCCAGTGAAGTGAGTTGAATGAGTAAATGCGGATGTGGGGCAAGGCGGCTTCCTCCTGTCATTCCTGTGGTATCTCTAGCCTCTCTTGCCCCTCCTACACGCGCCCGGTTTGCAGACTGAGCGCGCGACCAGACGCTCCACCAGACTGTGTGCGACGATGTGCGCGCCTGGGGACGTGAACGCGCGCCGTACACGACGCAGTCGAAGAAACAGAGGGCTCGAGCTCAAATATCGAGCTTTTTTGAAAATATAGTAGACTGCATTGCACGTCCATTGGTTCATCTTTCAGGATGCTTTTTATCCTGCACAGGAGGATACACCCAGTATATACAACACAGAAGGGACTGTCTGTGTAATCTGCCTTGGTAGTGCACTAAAATATTGATTGAACCGATGTTGTAGGACAGTGGTGCTTTCTAGTATAATGTAATATTGACACGTTTACTGAAGGTCGTGTAAAACAAAGTGATGTGAATTAAATACATATGGGAGCTTAGGCCTGTGAATATTACTAGATTAAATATTATAGCATTTAGGCATGAGATTCATTCAGAATTGAGGTGTTGTCTATGTTTATTTGTTTGGAATTTGGTTCCAGCTGTTTGTGACTCACAAAAATACAGACATGAATAACACTATACTATACAAGACATAGACAATACAGACGATGAGAGACAATATAGACAGTACGAGTATTAAATATGAATACAGAATATATGACTTATCAGTTATGTACATAAGGTGTGAGAAGTGCATGGTAGTGCAAATAACAGTATTGTGCAGTATTATGCTTTTTGCACAATATACAGCAGCAGTAGCGTGTGTAACGTATACGGATGATGTGATGACTGATGGTTCTGATAATGCAGAACTTATAGATATGAAGCAGGGAATATAATTATGGTGAGTTGTTAATCAGGCAGTTTTGGTAAACAAAGCTCTGTATCGCCTGCCAGATGGGAGGAGCTGAAAGAGGTTGTGTCCAGGGTGTGAAGGGTCCCTGATTGATTTTTCCTGCCCGGTTTCTGGTTCTTGTATGGTACAAGTCTTGGGAGTGGGCAGAGGAGCACCAATTTATTTATTTTTTTGCTGTTTTTACTGTGCGTTGCAGTCTGTTCCTGTCCTGTTTTGTTGCTGCTCCAAACCAGATGGTGATGGATGTGCACAGGATAGATTCAATGACTGCAGTATAGAACTGCATCAACAACTCCTGTGGAAGACCATACTTCCTTAATTGACATAAAATGTACATCCTTTGCTGGGCCTTTTTGATAATAGAGTTTATGTTGCACTCCCATTTCAGGTCTTGGGAAATGGTAGTGCCCAGAAACTTGAAGGACTCCACAGATGACACCAAGATGTTGGATATTGTGAGGGGAAGTAGTGTTGATGAGCATAGTATCATCTGCAAATTTCAGGGGTTTAACAGTCGGGTCACTTGAAGTGCAGTCATAGAGGGAGAATAGCAGTGGGGAGAGGACACATCCCTGAGGAGTGCCAGTGCTGATTGTCCGAATGCTGGAGGTAACGCCTGCCAATCTCACCTGTTGTTTCCTGCCTGTCAGGAATTTGGTGATCCAGTGACAGATGGCAGGGGGTATAGTGAGCTTTAGGAGTTTGGAGTGGAGAATTTCCAGAATTATTGTATTAAAAGCCAAATTGAAGTCGACAAACAGAATCCGGGCGTATGTCCCTGGACAGTCAAGGTGTTGCAGAATGTAGTGCAGCCCACTATTGAGTGTGTCGTCCATTGATCTGTTTGCTTGGTAGGCAAACTGTAGGGGATCCAGTATATGTTCTGTTATATATCTGTTCTGTTACAGTCTTTAGGTGGCCAATACCAGCTGTTCAAAGGTCTTCATGATGACAGATGTCAGAGAAACAGGCCTATAGTCATTCAGTCCAGTGATAGAGGATTTCTTGGGGACCGGGATGGTTGTGGAGAGTTTAAAGCATGAGGGAACCTCACACAGCTTCAGTGGTTTGTTGAAGATATGGGTGAAGATAGGAGCTAGTTGGTCAGCACATGCTTTGAGACAGGAGGGGGAGCTTATTCGAACTCTTCAGTGAGGCTTCAAGAGCTCAGCCATTTGCTTATGATTATTTGTTAACTTTTATTAACAGAAAATAATCTGATGGGGACAACAAAAATCAAACATTTTTGGAAATCTGTTTTGTTTGAGCTTAACACGTTTATACCAGCCACCCTGCCTGACATGACCCATAAACTGGGATGTATTTTATTACCAAGATGCTGAGATTGTCCATTGTGTTTGACAGTTCGAGCACAATCATGCTTATGAATCAGTCGCTAGCAAGAAAAGTCAGGCTATGTACAGGCTGCCAAGGTGGCCCCTTTGGAACAGGGGGTAAACACATTTTCATTCCATTGTTTTATGTAAAGAACAAAATACTCCATTAAAAATTGATGTGCAAATCATAGCATTATAGTGATTATGATTATTTACAGATTCACATAGCTTTATAAGGAAATATTTCCTTACAAATCTGTACATTGTTTTTATATAACCAAGCCACCTACGTGTTGTCAGTAGTAAGGCTTCACAGTATCATAAAACATTCATTCATATTTAGTAACCACTTTTTCCTGGTTAGGATGAAAGTTGATCCAGGCATTCTAACATTATTATGATTACAAAATTGAGAATGCTAAATACTGAGGTCTGACTTATCAGTTGTAATGTGTTTAATTAATGAAGACAATGTAAATATATAGACTGTATTATCAGTGACTGTTTAAGCTGTTTTAGTTCAAGCTAATTAGCTAGAACTACATTTCAAGGAAAAATATTTTATAATTTTATTGTAATTAAAAAATAATAAAAATAAAACAAGATAAAATAAAATAAACAGAAATATAATGCCCACTAATACAGTTGTTCAGCCATATTGGTTGAATTCCAAATGGCGCCATGTAGAAAATAAGTGCACTAGATAGGGTCCCTAACCCATTGTTAAATACTTGGTGCACTTTTAAATGAGTTCTGGGTTATTTGGGACTCAGCCAATAAACGTATGACGTATTACGCGCGGATAGGCACGAGCAGCTGTTGTTTTCCTCAAGGCGGGAACTAAAAATATTCAAATAATAAAAATATAATTTTTAAGAATTAAAATAGGATTAAACTGCATATTCGAATTCATGTCAAAGAATATAATTTACCGACTTTCTTGTTAAACTCTGACAACTTTCTCAGCAGGAGAAGCTAATCAGAATGGAAGCTAACTCTAACTAGCTCATTAATTATTGTCCAATATGGCAGCCGCCGTCTAACAATAAAGCGTGTAAAATAAACCATATGTAATCTGACTGCTGTATGCATCATTTAAGTCGTTAGTAAACGCAGCTACACATGGAACACTGTAGTGAAAAAGGAGACAAAAAGCAGGCAGCCAGCATGTGTTTTGGACAGGTATGTACTGTACATGTCTAGTTATATAGTTTTAAACAATAATGTGCAAATATAATGCATTAACAGTGTATTATATTTGCACATTATTGTTTAAAACTATATAATGTGCAAATATAATACACTGTTAATGCATTATATTTGCACATTATTGTTTAAAATGTGCAAATATAATGTGCAAATATAATGCATTAACAGTGTATTATATTTGCACATTATATAGTTTTAAACAATAATGTGCAAATATAATACACTGTTAATGCATTATATTTGCACATTATTGTTTAAAACTATAATGTGCAAATATAATGCATTAACAGTGTGTCTAAATTTGTGTGATTCGTCTACAGCTTTGGTGTTTTAGAAAGATAATACTGTGTAATGTAGATGTATGATATGTCTTAAGACTTTGGCATTGTATGATACGTATATTATATTCATTCATTTATCCATCCATGGATTTTCAATTATCCGTTCATTCATACATCCATACACAGATGCATCCTTTGATAGATTCTAGTCTATCTACTTGTCCATGAGTTCCAGTTTATCTTGGTCAAGGTGGTGGGGCAACCAAAGCCAGTCCTGTGAACACTGGACACATGACAGGAACACACCAGTCTATCACAGGGAACAATACACAACCAACCAACCAACCAACCCAAACACCTACCTACCTACCTACCTACCTAGGGGAAAATCAGGATGTATTACTTACAATACAGGACGTAACCCTGAATCTGCAATACAGGACATAACCCTGAAATTGTCTGACTGAAGCACCGCACCATGTCCAAATTTAATAATCATTGATATTAAACTGTTCAGTATAAGTTGTAGAAAGTGTGACAATAAAAAGCTTCTTGACTTGACTTGACTTCTTGATAATGATAATGATGTTGTTTCAGTACCGCTACACTGCTGAGGAGTACCAGGCCATACAGAACGCTCTTCGACAGAAGCTCGGTCCCGAGTACATTAGTACTCGGCAGGCAGGAGGCGGACAAAAGGTAAGGAGACTTATTTCATACTTGTTATTATATCCTAGTATGATGTTTTTTGTTTCAATTTTGTAGTTTGTCTAAATATTTTCTGTCTGTATGTAGGTATGTTACATTGAGGGCCACAAGGTCATCAGTCTGGCTAATGAAATGTTTGGCTACAATGGCTGGTCTCACTCAATTTCTCAACAAAATGTTGGTAAGGACAATGTAATCAGACACTTACTGTGTGAATAGTTTTACTGTGTTGCCTCAACCAATTTGATTTTACTGTCCTTATTAACTTACAAATATAAATGTTGTTGTAATGGACATTATTATTACATTCTGAATAAGAGTTGTCATACACAAGATTAATGGTAGAGTAATTATTTAGCTGTAACATTACAATTTCCCATTACTGGAACTATGAGGTCCAAACCAGTTTCAGCATGACAATGCCCCTGTGCACACATCTCAATGAAGACATGGGTTGCCAAAGATTTAGTAGGAAAAGTCTTGGGAAACTCAGCGGCCTGCACTCCTGGCATCAGTGCCTGACCTCACTAATGCTCTTGTAACTTATTGAAGACAAATTCCCACAGCCACACTCCAAAGTCTAGAAGAAAGCCTTCCCAGAAGCGTGGTGCTTATTATAACAGTATAGGGGGAATTAAAAGGGGAATGAGACACATGGTCAGGTGTACAAAAACATTTGGCCATATAGTATTGAGTAATCACAATATCTCATAATCCTGATCAAGAAAAATGTTGCTGGAAAAAACAAAGACTATAAGTATTTATCATTAATGTTGTTATTATGCAGACACATTAAGCAACATGCTTCTAACACTCTTCACTCTGTGCAGATTTTGTGGATCTGATTAATGGGAAATTTTACGTTGGCGTCAGTGCATTTGTGAAAGTTCAATTAAAGGTAAGAGAGCTGTAAAAAAATATTTTAGTTAATTAACTGTGCATAATAAACACAAGTAGCGTCTAAATGTATCTACGTAAGGACCAGTGTAGGTTATTCTTTAATGAGTGGAATATCAGTTTAATGGTATGTCCAGTATGTGAGGTGCATGTCTTTGTCTCAGGATGGTTCATTCCATGAAGACGTGGGTTACGGAGTAAGTGAGGGGCTCAAGTCCAAAGCGCTGTCTCTGGAGAAGGCCAGAAAAGAGGCTGTTACAGATGGGCTGAAACGAGCGCTAAAGTAATCACATGATTTCTGTTTTTAAACGAAAACTCCAGTGTTTTTCTACTTCATCTGTAGTGTGTACATCATTACCACAAAAAGGAATATCGGCATAATTACCCGAGGTGAGAAAAGAACAAAGAACATTATCATGAATTTTGAACATGTATTTTTAGATTTGGCTCTAAATCTTTATTTTCAGACAGGATTTGTCTCTGTGTTACCTACACAAACACAAAAACTTGCAAATACTTTTCTTAAATAACATTTTTGCACACTTGCATGCAGCAGATCAAGATGATGTGCAAAAGCACTGGAGTATGATATTAAAATGTTTTAAGTCCAGATTATTAGCTAAATATATTTTAACACAGTGCATTTATGTTGGAATGATTTGTATTACACTCAGAGGATATTAACTTTTAGGTGCTTTGGAAATGCTCTTGGAAACTGCATCCTTAACAAGGAGTATCTGATCGCAATCAACAAGATTCCCAAGAAGGTCAGCAACCCTTTGAACTTCATTGTTTCACAATTTCACAGAATTTTCGGTTTTTCAGTTTTTTTGTCACTTATGCTATGGAAAATGTTTCATTCAACATGTTCATTCTTTCCTATAAAGTAGTTGCTTTGCTTTACTTATCCTTTATTGTTATATAAAATAAACCAAACTTTCCACAACTGTGTACATCGATGACCATGGCAAGTGATGACACACTTTCATGTTCTTTTGCGTAATACCAACCTCCTCTAATTATCTTCACCTAGCAGAAGGAAATGACAGGCATGTGTGAAATCCAGAAGTGAAAATGCAGTTACTGATTAGTTTTCTGCTCTTGCAGCCCCTTTCACCTTTAGACCCACAAAAGACAAAGCGCAGCGACAACGAGCCGGCGGTGGAGAAGGCTCGCTACAATTGCCTGTCCCGCACTGACTCCAAGGCTTTCAGTAATTCAGCTGAAGCAGTACTGAACTCTCCGTCAGTACAGACTAGAATCCAGCCAGTGGTTGAAAAGCCTCAGAACACTGTGAGCTCCAGGGACCCAGTCCCAAATATGACTGCTCATTCAGTCAACAACTCAGCTCAAAAGGACTGTGAAAACAGGTCCACTTACATGTCCAGGTAACATAATCCTCAACCCTCATGAAGCCAGTCAAATGTTGTTTTTATTCATTAATAAATAAAAAATTGCATCATGTAAAACAAAGTAATATGACACGTTTTGAATATTGTTACATCCCATTTTAATTAAACAGCACATTCAAATTACATGACAGAATATACAACGGTTCAGATTTACATAAGGCGTAACACACAAGGCATCCTGCCGAAGCAACACCGCAATGAAATGTTGGTTTAAACCACACCAGTTATGCAGCTGCTCTTGTTGTTTGTAAAATCCAGTGTGCTGACGCAGTCACTCTGTCTCTGTGGTCAGATCATCTACGGACATGGCCGATTTGTCCTGCTTTGACCCTGCACTGGACTCTAAGCAGCAGAGGAAGCTGAGGCAGCAGCAGCTGCAGCAAAAGTTCAGACAAGAAATGGAGGCAAGGAAGATGCAGCAAGACAACGTGCAACCGAAGACTGAACCCATAGCATCTAATACTAACACAGGTACAACAAAGAAATCCACCAATGGCTTATCACCTAAGAGTGATGTACGGATTTTAGGAATTACGGGTTATTGAATCAGTATTACTTTGGGTTGATAGACCTAAGGGCTTTTTCACTGCAATTATTTGTTTTATCCCTCATTAGCTATGATTATATAATCCCTCATTATCCAGTATTAAAGCTTCTAGTCTGTGTGGTCTCTGGTACTTTCTTAGGGAAATTTGAGAGGTGGGGCTTGAAGCATCCTGTGTTATGACAGAAACCCTTCAAGAAACACAGTGAAAATAAAACAAATCTCTAGTCTGGTTTGGTGGTGCTGTAAAATTTTGCAGTTTAATTTCTTAACCAAAACAAACATCTAAATTTCCAAATCTAGACAAACAATAATTTACTACTTTTTGGCAATAAAATTGAGTGCTTGGCTTTAGAGCAGTTATAAAGTCTTTAGTTGATTTCCATTTCACTGTATTATGATGAACAATAGTACAACATATGCAAAATCTTTGTTTCTCGTTGTCAGTCACTGTAGTCTTTATCTATTTTTTTGCCCGTATACAATAGGTAAGTACTGTTATTAATAAAAGCAGTGACAAAAGCATCAGGCTTTGAAAAACTACTGATGCTTGATCTGTTTTACCATAAACATGATTGATATTGATATTACAAGTGAAATTATTAGGTCTGACACTGTGTAGTGTTACCTTTTTGCCATTATTCTATTCAGATATCAAAACCCTTTAAACTTGGAGCACAAAGTTAATTACTGTAGCTCAAAATCATCAGAAGCATGCACTTACTGTAGATGTAATAATATAATTGCCCTCCATCCTTTGACCACCAGGTGTCACTAACATGCACTGTGTTTAAAAGCTTTGAGAGATGGCAGTAATTCTTGATACAGGTGACTCAAAGTTTAATTTTGGCATTACTGCTATCTTCTCTTGGTTTGTTTGGGAACTAGCTTCAATCCTAAATTCTCTTTGGTTCCCATTTGTGCCAGTGGTTGTATGTGAAGGGGGAAACTGCCTTGTTTATAGCAGTACTGTCTCCTTAGGCCAGGCTTTGGGCCCCATTAACCATAGCACACCTTCTGGGAATGAAACATTGGTCAAGAAGGAGGAATGTATGACCGGTAAGAGTTTGCAGTATGAAGACTTCATCTTCCTTTTCATGGTTGCAGAACTGCAGTGAAAATTAGTGTCTAAGGTAATTTCCCTAACTGGCCAAACCTTTTCCTCAGATGACCCAGAGTTATGGGACTTTACTCTGGATGGCATCGAAATGCTTGAGGACCCAGCGAGGGAATCGTCAGGGCTGCCTCGTCCTGCTACACCGAGTGAGCACACAATGGTGACGCGTAGTAAAACTCCTCAGAGAGCCACTACATTAAGGCCATCGTTTAGGTCGCATGACAATCAGGGGCAAGGAGGACCCACAAACTATAGGCACAATAACTCAGCAGCCCTGAATACCGCTGTAGGAACAGGTAAGGCTAATCTATACAAGGGATAAGTGACTGAGAAGGAGCAATAATAAGGGAATTAACTGTGTACTTTATAAGGAAAATAATTTCTTTAAATGATATAACTTGTGCAAAACCATGTGCAAAAATTCTTAAATCCTACAGGTCTGCAGAGTCCATACCGACAAGGGCAGTACATGAAGAAAAGGAAGCTTGAGCCTTGAACCTATGACATTTTATGGTTTTTGAATTTAATTTATTGCATTTTGTTATTTGTACAGAATTGTTGGTATTAATAAATATTTAACGTTGTTCAAAAAAATTTCTAGACATGAAAATTTCTTATGTAAATCATTGTACTGGAAATAGGCTTCAGTGACTACCACCTCAAACCCTTGTCTCCAACTGACAGCAGAACCAGATGTGGTCTTGAGGCAGATGTAGCCCATCCAGTTGTAGTTTAGTTATTGTAGTTGCGCTCTGCTGACACTTTTTTTTTAACGCATTTCATTCCATAGAATTGTTGTTTTTTTTAACCAATTCTTCTGAACTTAAAATACAGTGTGTCCCATGATTGGCTGATTTGCACAATGGCAAGTGTTTCTATTAAAATTAACTGATGAGGGTATATAATAGTATAACGGTATAGAGAATTATTCTAAACTTGTTGGCTTTGTAAAATTATGGCATTGTGTGGTGAGAAACTAAAGACCAGATTCCAAAACATTTCCAAAATGTTTTAATTCATCTCTGGTGTATATACACTTTAAAAAAAAAAACAAGATTAACACAACCATCAATATAATCACCAAAAAAGACTTGAAACAAAACTGAGAATCAATGCTTTAGCAATATTACCTTTTTTCTAACCTAAAAGTTTAATGCTGATTTAATAAACAGGTGAAATATTCCCGGGTTGAACACATGCAGTATTGAGAACAATGCAAGTATTATAGCTGGATTTGTGTGAGATGTGAGAGTGGTACTTTAAAAACAGTTGTGACCAAACAAGTGGTTTTGAAAATATGATTAAAGAAAAGGTTTAGAAAAATTTCTGCACTCAAGTATCAAAAGTAACATTAGCCTCCAGAGCCTGCTTAACCTTTTAAAACGGTGCATATTCTGCATTGCAGTAACGTTTTTCCTTCTCTAGAGAAGTCGAGCGAATCATTTCAGAGGTGAGAGAAAATCACTTCTGTTTGGGAATGGCACTGTGTTTGTGGCTTAGTATAATAATCATGTTTAGGAGAGTGGTATTGAGAGTATAAAGACAAATTGTGCAATACTGTAATCTGCAGAAAGTGAATTTTTAGATATATTGTTAATTTAACTTCACAGCAACATATCTATATACGGTGATTGATTTTTCATCCAAGAGAACTTTCTACCAATTTGAGCACTATAGTAATAGCCAGTGTGGACTATGACAAATAGATTGAGAGAAAATGCATTATATAGGGGATACCTGTGCATCGGCTAGCACAACAAAATCATTTAAGAAGGCACCCCATAAGCATGCAGTCCAGGGGTCTGCAGAAAGCTACAGGCTGTAGCCACTGCAGAACGCCTACAACCCACATGCCCTCGATACATCCATCTAGTTACAGTAGGAGTTGATATAGTCAAATACAATCACATACAAAAGTCACAATGCAAATACTTAGAATGGAAAAAGGTGTAAAGGTTTGTCAAGTGCTCCATCACCCTGCTTTAACCTTCATATATTGCACATCTGTTTTAGGTCAAATTCTAAGATTGAAGATTTTTTTTTGATAAACATTTAACGTTTTGAAATCTAAAAACAAGCAGGTCCCTCACTACATGACTATGCAATAACGTTATGATTTAAACCTGAATCTCGGTTACAACCAAACCAAAGCTTTTCTTTGCTTCACAAACTTTCTTTGCTTTTCTTTTGCCACAAACTTACTTTATTCATCCCATTTATTGCGGTCTATCTTAGGTACAGAAGATTTGTACTGGCAGCATTTATAATCCAAACTAATCACGCTGGTTTTAATTACTATACAGTGTAGATAAGGACACATTTAAGCTAAACGGCAAGCTGCTTAAGAAAATGTTTACCATTTAGCTGCATACTAAGAACTTTTTTACATTATAAAGCATGACATCCATGCATCTCCATTTAAAGAGACCAACGCTTAGTAATTAAGGCCATTTAAGCTTTAGTTTTGTCTTAATCTAGCACTGTTGTAAATTTGTACACATCCACCCTGTAAGGCCCAGAGTCATATTGCCCTATAACACATCCCTCTGATATATTGACATTTGTCCCATTGTTTAAGGTGGCCATTTGTTTCACGGTCTGAGACAAGAAGGAATGCCAAGTAAAGGAGGTGAACTCATTCATGTTAATGGGATTAAGGGTGGGTGAAATTCCAGGATTTGGTGTGGGGCTGTTACATCCTTTAATGCTTTGATAGAAACAAAACACTCGGGTGACAATCTGATGGGACTAACCCTTAAAATGTGTGTAATTGCAACATGACTTGATGACTGCAGCGCCCGTGCCAGTACGTTCTGCCTTGTGTGTCTACTAGAAAGACTACAAGGAAATCCAAGTCTCCTGGTCTTCTCTGCAAAAAGTTCACAACAGATGGTGCCGTGACCCAGACAGAGCTTCTCATCTCACCAAACTTACTCAAAACATTGCAAAGTGAGTGTCACTCTATCCAAAGAACCTACAGACCAGTACACATGGTTATCCTCTACTTTGTCAGGAAGGAGTTAAAAATGTGTGTTATCCTCCGTTGATCAGGGAAGAATTGTTTAGAAATTACTGTGAATACTTCTGATTTCAAACATGCCAGCAAAGATGAGTTTCGAGAAGGGGTCCTTAGGATACTGAAGAATATTATTGGGCCAAAGATTGACTGGGCCAGAGTCCCTAGCCGTGTGGAAAAAGCCAGCTCCACCAGGGCCTTGTAGACACTTACAAATAAATTACATCTCAATGCTCCCATGTAAGGGAAAGACTGATGTCTTGGTAGTTGTAGATAAATTGAGAGAAAAAAATGCCTGAATGCTTGCAATGAAGTGGAATCTTCATTGTCCATTTAGGCCACAAGAATCAGGTCAAGTAGAGAGAGCAAACAGGACACATTTTAAGGGGAAGTAGTGAAGGAAGTTGGCAGAATGCTACTATGTAAAGGAAAAGGAACTTGGACCCATGTCTCACACTGTAAAGTAGTTCCCCCACCTGCAGGGATAGACTAGCACACACAGACCACTTGTACAGATACAAGGACTGGAAAACACTGACAACCAAGGCAACAGTTGCACCAAAGCACCGACATTTGAAGACATCTGCAGAACTACAGCTCAGGACTGGCAGACAACAACAATTCTTCCTGTCTTCATTTACCTGAAGACAAAATCAACATCATATATCAAGCTACAATGTGCACTGAATAAGCTTTGGACTCCAGAAAACAACAAAGAACTATTAATCACATTAAGGGACACCAAAAAAAAAAAGAAAAGTATTTCTCAAAGTTGCAAAAATACTGGCTCTATGTTAAAGTACTCAGGCCAGAGAAATTTTGTAAATAGAAAACTGAGCAGGACTTATATGTTATTACTGACAAATCTTTTCTGAGAGTTATTAGAACTCTCAAATGGGTAATTGTGGGATAATAATTAAGTCCTTGTTTTATTTCTAGTATACATTTGTGTATCATGTAGAAGCCAAATCAAATGACAATGCTAGTGAAATTCAAACTTTATATCAGGCTTGTGGTTCCTGTCTCACATTAATACGAAAGGAAAGGGCAATGTAATTCAGGACATCACCTGTCTCTTTGTACCATTTGTCACATTGTTTAAGGTGGCCATTTGTTTTAAAGTCTGAGCCACGAAGGAATGCCGAGCATAAGAGGTGAACTCATTCCTATGATAATGAAGGGGTCTGAGTACGACTCATGTTAATGAGATTAAGGGTGGGTGATTACACATTTCCATGCTTTGGTTGTCACCCGAGTGTTTTGTTTCAATCTGATGGGACTGCCCCTAAAATGTGTATAATTACAATGCATTACAACTTTAAGTCAGACTTAATGACTGCAGCGCCCGTGCCAGTACGTTCTGACTTGAAGACTCGTGTTCATCGTGTCTCTACAATAAAGACTACTGTACAAGGAAATCCAAGTCTCCTGGTCTTCTCTGGAAAAAAAATCACAACAATACTAACCAAGTCACAGAATGAGACCCTCACAGGCTTTCTAGCTGCTGTTTACTGTAAACAGTCTACTTACATTTCCCCCACAGATTCAAATAGAGACTAGCTTCAGAGGTTTCAGCGTATATTCCTGTTTACTGTGCTGCCTCCTGTAAAGGTGGTTTGCTAGACAGAGATTAAGTCTAGTCTGGAACTAAAATTTGGTTATAGGTGATTGAAAACCATTCACAGACAACAATTAAGTTAAATCCATGTGCCTTGTGACATCCCTTTATTTCAGCTTGTGTGATTGGTCCGCACATTGTTTCCACCATTATTTCCTGCTTTGGGAGCTCCTGCAGGGAACCCTGGCTGGAGAGCATTTGTGGCTGTAGGCTGTAACAAGCCTGTTGCATTTGCTGCTGGCCACTGTGTGTGAACATAAGGGGCACAAGGGTAGGTGTGCTGCTGGGATGTCAAGCACAATGAACCTTTCCTTCCAGTTGAAGTGTTGGAGCAAGGAGCACATATAGGACCACCCATGGAGCACAGCTGTCCTGGTGCAGAGAACTTGCGAGGAATTGTCTATAAAAGAAAAAAGTCTGCTCACAAAATAATCCCAAGTTTAAAAAGGTAAAGCATTTTACAGATATCAAAAAGACTAATTCATAATGTTTACAATTACAATGTAAAGACTTTATACAACTATTAAATGTGAAATGTGGTTAATGCTGCTTACATCAAGGCTTTGTGAATTTTGTTTACTATTCTTCTTGACCTGTGAGTGGCTCATGGCGTCCCGAGCAAAATCATCCACCAGCTGGTGGAGGTCATCTGTAAATGTGCCTTTTCGTGGAAGGTTAGCAGCTTGACTTGACACATTTTCTTCTTTATTTGTCATGGTGGGCCCTATAATGGTCAGCCAAAAAAAAAAAAAAAACCACCACAAAAAAATGAGTACTGTGATTAATAAGAAATACAGGTTCAACAACCCCTCAAAAAATAATGAAAACATTTACCTTCTGACTGAACATCCTGAGCAAGTGAATCCGGAAGCTGTCCTTCTGTCAACTGTCTGACTGAAGCCTGTTTGTTTCGTCTATCTACTACAAACGCAGGAAAGGATTTTCAAAAACAGAGGAGTTTTGCATTGACTATCTAGTGTAAAATTAACTTGGTATACCTTGCTGATGAGGACTGCTGTGGATGCTGCCACTGCGGCTGGATTTGTTGCTCTTGCTTTTGGTGAGCCTACGTCTGCCTCCTGCCAGAGCTATAGGGGAGGATGCCGCTATAGAGGGACGCATTTTGCCCATCTTTGCATACAGCACATCAATCTCCTTCTTTTGCTTAGACTGCAAGGCCTGGATCTCAGTCATATGCCTGTTAGAAGGGGGAAAAATGGTGAACAAAATACAGAATCAAAAGGATCAGAAGGATTAAAAATCTGAAGATTCTCTGAACTCCCCCTACCTCTCCCTGAGCTGTCTGATCGCTTTCTTAAAGGCTTCATCCTCTGGCTCAGAGTCATCGCTGCTCAAGAAGCATTGGGAGTTAGGTTGGACTGTGGATACACCAACATCGTCCTCTTCTTTTGTGTCTGCATCCTCTTTTGCAGCTGGAGTAACTGAGAAACGTCCAACTTTGACATCTGAGGTCACCTGAAAGCGCCCAAACGTAGTAGCAGGAAAAGGAGTAGGTGCAGAAGAAGGGTCATGCCCAGGGCTTGGCAGGGTTTGATACTTATGAACAGTATTTTCAGGGCTTGAGCCTGCTGAGGATGTTGAGGATGTAGACGAAGAAGTAGTTATAGATGAAGATGACGGCATAGTAATCTGGCAAGAGGCACTTTCCATGGCTTCATCGGTGGACACAGAAACCTAAATGAAGATTATTTAAAAAGCCTCTTTATATCTGACTGTCGAAAAGTTTAATTAACCAAAAGACAGGATTGTTTCTCACTACCTGAAATCGACCACGTCTGAAACCTTCACTAGTTGATGGCATCACTGGTTGGTTGTTCTCTACAGTGGTCGGGCAGTCTTGGGGTCCAATAACAGAATTCTAAGTGATGAGGAAGAAAAAAAAACCGAATAAAAATCAGTTAAAAATAATGCATCATAACAAAGACACCAGCATAATCCTGAAAGCGACAACAGTGCCTACCTGCAGTCTTGCTACACCAGTATCAACTTGACTAGTTTGCACCTGTACAGTAACTGAAACTCCTTGGCTTTGAGAGGCAAACATGCCAGGAGCAAAGTTCCCACTGGAGCTCAAAGACAAGCTAGATGGTGTCACATGGCCTGCAGTCGATGCCAGACCAGGCGGTGGAGAACTGATGGTGTTGGGAGGTGAGGAGGTAGGGGCCACATCTGATGGATCAGGCTGGGCTGAGGAGCCAGAGGACGAACTCTGATCATGGAATAGAGAACGAAGCTTCTTGTCCAGTGCCTGGATATCCTCGATGCCTGGTGATTTTCCCTGCATCTCCCCCTCACTCTCCCCAACAACTACAGGTATAGGTGTGGGGGTAGAACTGGGGCCAGGAGTCAGCTGTTCTGCAGTGGAGGTTGGAACAGCTATGCTCTCAGGAAGCTGGTAGGGAATAGTTGGAGTGGGAAGGGAGGTACGACGCGGAGTAATGGGCTGATCTGATGGGGCAAGGGAAGGAGATATCCTGCCTGTTTGGGGTATCTGAGCAGAAGTAGGTGGGGAAGTGGAACCAACAGGCACATTTACAGAGGTGCTTTGAGCAACTGCAACTGAGCCTGGGTATACAGGTTGAGGGGGTAATACTGAGGGCTGACTGGTGTTGGGAGACAGAATGGTTTGCCCCGGTTGTGTATAGTTAGCTGGGGCAGGATCAGACACTAAAATGAGGGGAAAAAAGTAGCTCAGTCAAATGCATATTGCATACCAATGCAAGATCCTCGTCTCTTTTTCAGAAGAAATGACTCACCTGCTAGTTCATCTCCAAATGATGTGCTAGCTGATGGAGGGCCAAAAAATGACTCTCGAAGTCGGGATTCTGGTACAGGGCTGACAATGAAACGCCGCCCTGCTGAGTGCACCACCTGTGCAGCCATGCTGGGTGGCAGGCCTGTTAAGAAAAGTAGATAATAAAAAATAATAAAAAGTCATTGTTAAAAGAAAGTTGTGATACAATATAAATGCTCATCTAAAAACTTCTGATAAATTGTGCTTACCTGGCAGAATTGGACTCGATAGATCAGGTACTTGTTTTGCATCATTTATCACCTATATTGAACACTGAATGTTAATAAACTTGCCCATACTTGTTACCATGAGTGTTGGTTAAAATTGAGTTTTCGTTACCTGAGAATAGCCGTCTTTAGCAGCTTCTCTTTTCTCATCTGCCATGTCTATAACCTCTTGCACCTGATCTATAAAAGACTCCCGCTCACTCTCCAGAATGAAGTTACTCTCGACCTGAATGCACAGCAAAATTATTTTTTTAACCTAATCGTATTGCATATTGCCAATAAATACAGTTGAAATTGTTGAGGGAAGTCCAACTTGATGGAAATGAAAAGTGAATTATAATCAGAAAACTATCATAATCAATAAGGGATTGAGCAGAGATCAGAAAAAATTGTGACGAGCAAAACAATGTTTTCAGGTCATAACGGAAGTACTACACTGATGTATTTCATTAATTTCTTTATATTAATTTCCCTCCACACTTTTAATTTTAGCACAAAGACATTGTGGTCAAACATACTTCCCCCCGTATATACTTAAAATAGGTTAAAGGGATTACAGAATTTCTGTGAATTTTGCACTAGTCTGGCACTATTTGTACTTACGAGTACAAATTAAGGACTACGACGAGACATTAAGGAAAGAAAAACAAATGAACAACTCCATATTTTTACAGTGATGACCGCTGAAAAGAAAAAAAAGGCTACCATGATGTGTGCAATTTCTTCAGGGTTGTCTCCATCCAGATCAAACTTAAACGTCACCATTTTCCTGTTGTGGGTTTCTAGCTGGCATTCAGCCACTCGGTCACCAATATTGGAAATCTAAAACACAAATTACATACACAAACATGATAAGGGATTTGAGAAGGTAACATTTCCTAGAAAATCTACTAACAGCAAAAAGAACTTGATATCTCTTACATTAAGCACAACAAGCTTGGGCTTGGCAGACTTGTCTTGACGTGAACGGCTACGGACTGAGCGACGCTGGTGGCGCTTTGTGGAACCAGCCTCCTGCTTGCTCTCATTCCCATCGCTCAACCCTGAAGCTGCATCTGACAGGCCACTGAAATAAAGAATAACAGCAATATCTCAGATAGGTTACTCAGATGGAGCCAAAAACTTCAAAACATACAGCCAATACATAATGAATAATAAATGCAGATAATGCATAAAACATTCCAGATGGCATTTAGCATTGAAGCATGACTAGCTTTGGGTTTAAAAAAAAAAAAAAAAAAGTTAACCTTTAAACCTGTTTTCCTTAAGACATACCTCTCTGTAGATGGTGGAATCAGCAAGGACTGTGTTTGAGGCTGATCTGGAGACTGGGAAACACTTAGAGGAGCCTAAAATAAAAAGCAACATTCTTAAATTTACCTTAACCATTTATCAGGTTATCACAAATTGAATAAACTCATTAGCTACTTGTAAGACACGGGTAGATTTAAATACTTTATAGACCAGTCCTCTAACTATTAACTTTTCAAATGAAAGCTTGAAGGAAAGATGGCAGGCTTTTTTTTTTTGGTGGAAAACAGACCCTTCTACTACGCACCCGGAGTAACAGAGAGCCCTGATATAAGAAATACAGATGTTCGGCATTTGGAGGTGGAGAGAAAACAGGAGGGCTGAGTTGATTTGGCCATATCTGGCAGCCAGCATGGAAGAAAGAGAGGTTGGGAATTCAAAAAACACGAGAAGAATGAAGAAGTTAGTGATAAAAAAAGCTGAAGAAGTTATGGCATGTTTAATGAGTATAGAAGAATGAAGATAAGAACACAGACGTAAGAGTTATGACTCTGTCGACTGTTTTTGTTAATGCATAAGAATTTAATGGAAAAGAACACACATGTGGGAAGATGTCAAATATGAAGTTCCAGTGAAATATGAAGTTCCAGTTCTAGCACATAAAATGAGTATGAATTATGGCATCAAAAAGAAAAGAGGAACACTGAGAAATGTAGGGAAATTTAGGACTATGTAAGCAGAAGTTAAATGGCTTTTATATGTAGGTGAAAGTAGAGAAAGCACCTACACTAAGGGACAAGTTGAAGTACCAAAACCTTCAGCACAAGAAAACTGGAAATGCATCTTTTCAGTAGCTACTGGTGAACTACCAAAAATTCCCAGTTGAATCTGGGTTTTTTTGGTGCCACACAGTAACATAGGAAACCGGCACAAACAGAACGTAATGCTTTTTTGTAGTGCTATGACTTTATATAACATGGGAAAAATCTTTAAATGGAATGGTTTTCAGGCATAATAGATAGTGATTATGATGATAATTTTAATAATAACTTTTGTATAGCGCCTTTAAAAGTAGCATCTCAAAGCGCTTGACATAAAAAGATAAAAAATAAAAAGATACACACAACAATACAGGCACTAAAACTAACCATATGAAAAATAAAAAGCCAATAAATAACAGTTTTAAGGTGGGATTTAAAAACACCCAGGGATTCTGCATTCCTAATCTCTGAGGGCAGGGAATTCTACAATTTGGGAGCCAAAGAAAAAAAAAAAGCCCGATCACCCATAGTTTTAGCCGTGTTGTTTGGACAGTTAGAAGACCAGCTTCGGAAGAGCATAGAGCATGTGTAGGAATGTAGGGGGTCAACAGCTCTCACAAATATTGAGGGGACAAATTATTCAAGGCCTTATAACTGAACATGAGAATTTTAAAAAATCAATACGAAAACTAACAGGAAGCCAGTGCAATTTTTCCAGGATAGGTGTGATGTGCTCCCTTGCACTGGACCTAGTCAGAATTCTAGCAGCTGAATTTTGTACCAACTGTAAGATGTTCTTGTTTAGATAGAGAGATTAATCTAAGTACTTCTACCATAAAGACTAACACTGGTGTGGTTGTGCATCATAACGATTACCATCAGGTAACCATCATAACCAGGTTGTTTTATGGTTAGTGTGTTTATTCCAGGTGTCTCTGATAATGAAAGGGAAACATTTACAACTCTAAGATTTTGGATTCTAAATGTGCAGTGAGAATGGCCTGAGGTGTACCTGGGTCACCTGAGAACTGTGTGGTGTTGGAGGATGAGTTGAACTCTGTGGTGTGGTGTCCATCGGGGGCTGGTTAGGCTGTTGGGAGGTGCTAGGCTGAACAGAAGTGGTCTGCCAGCCAACAACAACAAAAAAAAAACAGATGGTTGGTGTTTGAAATCTAATTCTCTCAAATCTGAGCAATACATGTTCAGTATCAGAGTGTCTGCAGACTTGATGAGTACCTGTTGTGGAGCAATATATTCAGTATGAGATACAGGAATCAAAGGTTGGGTACTGCTTCCTTGTGAGGATGGAACCTGTGGCTGCTAAATAAAACAACAGACATGAAACCAAAAACCAAGCTTTGCAAATAACTGATTATTTACAATGGTGTATAATCCTGCTGAAAAACTAACAAACAATCTCAATAATGACCCACCAGACCATGTAGGTGGACAGCATGCTGCTGAGGAAGTTGGGAATGAGTGCTGTGTTGTGTGGCAGAGGTCTGAGGGTGTTGCTCAGGCTGCATAGAGCTATAAGAAGGCAGCACTGGCTGAACAGGATGAGACTCTGATGCAATCAGTGAATACTGGCCCTCTATACCACCTACAGCTGTAGGATATACAAATAAATAATAGATCATGACCCAGCCATTACAAATGACGTAATACAATTATTTTACTATATTGCTTACATGAAACAGACACTCCAGGCTGCTGTTGCAGGTGGTGCTGATCCCCCTCTGGCTCCTCTGTCTCTATGGGAACTGATGTCGAAGTCGAAGTATGAGGCTTTGTGGTGGAGGAGTCAGCAGGAATTGGCTCACTGGGAGGCTGCTGACCCCTTTCCTCTTCCTGCTTCCTCTTCTCCTGTTCTTCCCGTACAAGCTTCCGCTGTTCCCTCTTCCTACAGATCAGAGCCACACGGTCCTTCACAGCCTTGGCTATGGTCTTATGATCACCCTCACACACATAGCCTGAGTCAACCTGAAAAGTAATTAAGAAATAAAAAACAAAAACTTTTTTCCTGGGAAACTAGAAGGCTAAACCATAAAGAGAAGTCACTGAGGGGAGAAAACAGTAGGTGCAATGAGTTTTTCTACCATCTCCTGTGCCACATCCTCTGGGACATCTTTGAGGAGGTCAAAGGAAAATTCAATGGCCTCGTTATCCTTGTATTTCCCTTTGAGCTTCTTAACATCCTCAATGCGCAGCCATAGTTTGATAGCCACCATTTCACCATCGTCCTCTTCAGCAAGCTCAACACGAACCCCTGTTTCTTCCTGAAAAAAGGCGTGGTTCAGCAGGTCCTTGATGGAATATCTGGAAGAAGGAAAAAAAAGACATGTAAGAAAGAGACATAAAACTTGCTTTAAGAAGAGTTCAGTTGTTGTGAATTTGTTCAACAAACCTCTCGTCTTTGTTTTGACGAATACATCCTTCGATGATTTCTTTGACTTCAGGAAAGGCTACCTTATCGAAACTGGCAGGCTTCACTCCCTATAAAATCAGAACACAGAAAGCATCCAAATCATACGGAGCCTGCAAACAGAATCAAACTCAGAATACTACTAACTACTACCTTTTATGTTAATAAATCGTCTACGATGTCACTTTAAATATTAAGTCAAATAATACTATATGTACATTACAAACAATGTACATGTTGAACCATTTTCCAGTACCGGCATTTTAAATGAAAGCATTTAGTTTATGTAGGCTACAAGTGGTAATAGACAGAATATTTCTGGTTGCAATCACTTCTCTACTGGTATCTTCTGTACAATTTATTGCTTTAGATATTTATTTCATTTATAAAAAGTTTTGAAACATTTTATTACCACTATTTTACCTGATTTTGTATGTGTGTGTATATAATTTTTATAATATAAAAAAAATTATATAACCTGTTCTGAAGACCCACTAAGAAAATGTGCATATTGAGGTCACTTTGGGTTTCGGTATATGGTGATGCACGTACCTATACTGGAATTCTTGAAAACACAACTTACCACTCATAGAGGGGGGAAAAAAAGAGTGAAGAAAATGCCTCATAAAAGGCCAAAAAGGGGAAGATTTATAAGAATGGAGCGAAGGAGAGGGGAGGAGGGCGAGCTCACATGGCCCTCTCTTCCAGCAAAAAGTTGAGCACTTACGCTGGTCACTCTGCGATAGATCTGTGCCGCATTCTGGCACTCGGAGTACGGGTACTCAGAAGTAGCCATCTCCAGCATACACATCCCAAAGGCATAGACATCCACTGACTCGTCATACTTCTCCTCATACATCTCAGGCGCCATGAACTCAGGGGTACCTTAAATCAAAAGAACGGTTCAGAACTCTCTCTCTCTCTCATTTCCCTATAACACCCTCCCTTTGGAAGAGGAAAGAGGAAGGTGAAGTGGACCTCCTCCAAATCCTGTGAGAAAAGAGAGAGGGAGAAGGAAGAGCGAAAAAGGGATAGAAAGCGAAAAAGAGGAGGAGGGGGGGGATAAACTGTTCTCAGTTACACCGTCATGATAAGAAGCCCAAGTTTCTCAGTGTAAGGCCTTTAGGGCAGAGCTATGGAAACAAAACTAGAGTACAGAACCTACCAAAAGGCCTGGACTGACCAAAGAATTCAAGCTCAGTCTACAGAAGGGGTGACTGGGCATTACAGTAAAGGTGTTAGGCATTTAATGATGTTTACAAAAGCCAGGTTTAAGACAATGTTAAGTGTTAGCCAAACAGATTACTAGGAAATATTGGGGGGTGAGTCAATGGTCAGTCAATAGCCCAGGACTGATAATTTTACAGGAAGCTAAAATCCAAGCTATGGAAAGAACTCTTATGTACAAATGTTACCCTGTTGCAAATCCCCCTAAATGTACTTACCTTTCTGATGCCTGTAAGAAGGAAGAGCAAATAAAAAATGCTAAGCATAAAATATTCCATAGCTAGTCACTGATTAGTGCGGTTCTGCACACTAGTTTATGCAGTAAAAAAAACTGCCAATAAAACAAAGACCTCACACAGAAAAACTTATATTTGGAATTGATTTAGATTTGTAATGTGTCACTTTGTACTGGTTGACTTACCAGGCCCATTTTCTGCATTTACCGCAGTACACTAAATAATCCTTAAAGTAGAATAAGGGAGATCTGAGGTTAGAGTCTAAAGTTTCCTAAAATGATAAATGGACTCTAAGTCTATAATTGAGAGGAAATGAGGAGAGAGATTAAAGCTTGGATCTTAACACACTGAAAGAAAAAAAAATTCAAAACAGAAGATCTACCCTTGAAAAAGAAAAATGACAGTTATTAGCATCAACATCACGTAATTCATTGAAGAAACAGACCACCAATATCCAAACCACAGGACAAAGATCATTCAGAACGGTACCTGAAAGCCCAGGGCTCACCTCTAGCTTTTGTGCTATCCCTTTGCCATGATCAGGTTTGCCTGCAGACAAGCCACAATACAACTACGCACATCACTGACAAAAAGAGAGTTAAGAAACTACTTACTCTCTGGAGGAACCTGAAATAAGGGCCTCTTAAAACACCGAGGATAATATGATTAACAAAACAATTTTGGACCTAGAAGAGGGAAAGGAATCCCGTGTGGAGAGACAGCGTGAGCGAGAAGCAGGGGCCCTGGTTTGCTGTGGTTTGGGGGCTCACAGAAACACTGTGGTCTGACTTCGCACCACAATGTTAAAATCACACTTATAGAAGCCAAAGAAGAGAAAGAAACTTCAGAAGAGGACAAATTTTCTTCTTCCTGGCAACAAACCCGCAAAGCGAGTTGACAGAAAAAAGAACAAAGAAATTGTGTATCGTAGTTTAAAGGGTCGTACCTATCACACTCTTGGCAAAAGAAGCCCTCTTGAGAGTAGCAAGGCCTAGGTCACCGATCTTAACAGATCCGGTGGGCCCAGTGATGAAGATGTTGTCACACTTGAGGTCACGGTGGATGATAGGAGGAGACCTTGTATGAAGGAAGTGAAGCCCTTTCAGTATTTGTCGACACCAACTTCTTAGGACTTTAATCTTCATCTCCTTAAACCGCTTCAGGTACCTGCGGACCAAAACATGCCACCATCAGCATGGGAAATCTGGATTTTTTATATTTTTTTTAAACCAAGGATGCTGACGACACACTGACAACATAATATTTATTTCATTTACATCATTTGGCAGACGCCCTTATCCAGAGCGACTTACAATATCTCATTATCCAACTGAGCAATTGATGGTTTAGGGCCTTGCTCAGGAGCCAAACAGTGGCAGCTTGGTGGACCTGGGATCGAACTTACAACCTTCCGATTGCTTTAGCCACTAGGCTACCACATGCCCATAAGAATTTATTCTTCCTGCCAAATTATTTCTAGTCTAGAGAGAACACGAATTATTGTGCACTTACGTCTTTAGGGTGCCAGATGTCATAAGCTCCGTCACAAGCACTATACATTTCTTTCCTTTGCAGGGAGCTTCCCAGGAATCATAGAAGCGCACAATGTTGGGGTGCTGCAAGCCCTTCAGCATACCTGCTTCTTCCTTGAAGCGTTGTCGCTCTGACTTGGACAACTTACGGTCCTGGAAGGAATTTTAAACATTGCAAGATAAGTGTATAATTGTCTAATACATTGGCAATGTTAAACAAATACTACCAACAATACTGTATGTGGTCTGGCACAGATAAAATATCTGAATAATGTAACCATGCTTGAAATAGTGCTAAATTTCCACCAACTCTAAGCAATCCCTTATGACCCAATTTTCACCATGAAATTACCCACAATTCCAGAATGAGAAACTTCCAGCTTCTGGAGATCTTCCAAAAGCACCATCCCCCAAATCATCATTCCCTGTCTTTATTTTACAAGCAGAACATTAAAGCCATTGTAAAGATGGTGATAAACAACCGAGTGCGGGGAAAAACAATGCAGATGTGGGCATGCTGGGAGCGGAAACCGGTGGAGAGAGGGCTCAACTTTACACCATGTCCTGCTGACATCTACAGACATTTGTAGTCCACAGAAGCAGCCATGAAATAATATGTGCATGTGAAAAGCTCCTCAGCTTGTAGCCTTGGAATGCTGCTGGGCCGATCACCAGTGTTGATTAAAAAAGAGGAATTTGTACAGGTTTTAACTTGGAGGAAGAAAAAAAAAAAAAAAAAAAGATTTGCACGTTTCCATTTATTGGATCATTTGCCAATTCCTACCCACCACCAAGCTTCTCCTTATAACAACAGCTAATAACTATGCATGATGGGCACATGAAGCCAACCATTACATTACACTTTAGAAATGCTGCTCATGCAACAGAGGGCAGTGTAACATACTCAGAGAAAAGTGCTATCAGAATCAGTATCAGAATCAGAACTAGGTTTATTGCCAGGTACTGTACAGTATACATGTACAGGAATTTGTCTTGGTGTGATGGTGCATAGTAATAATAGGGAAGAAGCATAAATATATCAAAGTTTATAAAAATAAAGCGCATAAGCAAAGATTTACAAAAAACAAGCAATCGGATGTAAACATTAAAAGTACTGTACACTAACGCATTGCAAATATACAATTAGAAATCCACCAACTTCCACTTCAATATGACCTCACAGATGTACATGTTGGTCTAGCGTCACTGAGATTGATAAGGGAGAGAGAGTAATGCCATCCCTCACACCCAGAAAGCACAGCCGTTTGCTTCCTAGACCTGGTCCACCAAAGGCTTTTCTGCTGTGCCAAACAGGAGCTCGGTCTTAGAATTGTAAATGGTCCAAAAGAAACTCCAATGTCTTTTCCCTGCTTGACCAGCACTGAATGTGTCTATTCAATACAGCACATTTGAGCTGCATTGGTCTGTATTTTGTCTTTGTATTTTGTCACGGACTCCAGATGCTTGCAATCACTGATTATTAAGTAGTTAATCTGTTCTTAAATCAAATCGTGCAGAATAACCAAACAGGCCATCTTTTAAATATGATCATGTTCAATAGCAGGCTCATGGGTAAATAAAACAAACCTGAAAATTAATTTTCATTCTGTATAAAATTGCAGTTCTCTGGCAAATGATTTTTTGTGCATTAATGTTCATGTTTATTCAAATACTTTTTATTCAAAAGTTAGTAATATTTAACTTTTTTAAAACATGTACAATAAGCTTAATATGGATAAGCTCAAGGTGCCGTTATATACTTTCTTAGAACCAGATAAGGCACCTTTAATAAAATTCAGATCAACATAACACACTGGAATACAGGAACAGCTCATTTTTGTTTGGTTTTTTAATCAAGGCAATTCTACTGTTGCAAAATGATTTATTTTATAAACATAAGGAATATCTTCACATTAATTTTCAGTAGCTATTTAAAAGTCAAACTGCTTTGACAGCACAAAAATCACTTCTCCAAAACACAACAGAAGTGAAACTGTTTATAAACTTTTTCAGGGTTCAGACTTAAATATTATTCAAACGTGTCATGTGAGATACGAGTTATGAGATGGAAGCATGCCAGTGCTTTGCACAAGCAGTTCATCTATTTTGCATACTGGTGCTCATGTTTATTTATTTTAGTGCACTTTTATGCTGCATATAAAAGGAAATGGTAGACAAAATGACACGTCGAACAAAAAAAAAGTCTGAAAGAGAGTGGGAGGGGAAGAAAAGATGAGTGTGTGCAAGAAATAAGAACCTCAGAGAAAGCAGAGTGTGAGAGAACATGTAAAAAAAGAGTGAGAGTGAAATAGATACTGCAGCTTTTGTTTCAGCACATTTTCCAAACTGGCTCGACCTGAAGGCTCTTTGCAGCAGAGATGCAGCTCACGTGACCACATGCATTGGCCTGTCATTACCCAGCAGCAACAGCAATTAGAAGGAGGGGCAGTGAGGGCAAAGGCAAGCCATAACAAGCCACAGATCTGCTGTTCATGTCGATGAGAAGAGACTCTGACCCAATTTCTCAATGTGCACTAGTGTGTTGCATTCACAAAGCACAACTTCTCGCAAGTGTCTATTACATTTCCTCTGTTAGACCTTCTAAAACGAAAGGAGGAAACAGGAAGTCAATAAAGGCAAATAGCAACAAGTGGGTCACAAGCTGATGTTTCCAGCAGCAGGATATTGCCCTGTGGTCTGCAGTGTTACTTGAGCACTTATCTGATGAATCAAGCTTGCAGTATCAGCATTATATAGTTCTGTGATTAATGGTCTCCATTTCCAGTAAAACTACAGAAAATAAATGTTAAACACAGTTGATTTCGGGTGCCATCAAGAAAGAAAGACTGAGCTACAATTTGCCAGGTGGTAGTAGTAAGATACATAAAATTATGTAGGAGTAAACAGCCTTAAAAATGAATAAATACTTGAAAAGTAGACTGATATTTTAAAATGTGCCATTCATTTAACACATTAAAAAAATAAAACAAACGACTTACCTGCAATTCACACCATGCCACCTCCACTGTTGTCTCCGTATCCAATCCTTTATACACAGTCTTGAATGAACCACGTCCAATCTCAATGTCAAACTTCAAAAATCGTCCATCGGGCGAAGTTCCAACAGCCTTCGTCTCCACCTCCTCTATGTCCTCTTGGTCCTTCTTCTCAGCCTCTCGCTGTTGCCCTGCCTCTACACGAGCCTTCACCTTGTCTTCATCTTCCTCCTTATCATTTTCCTGTTTTGTGCCTACGCTACTGCCTAACTCCTGCTCTGATGTCTTGCTGTTTGGATCCAGACATGGTTCTTGCTTCGTCTCCACAACCGGACAGGCTGACACGACCGGCCTCTGCTCTGCAACTATCTGCTCTTGGATGCCATCTTTATCTCCCTCCACATTCACAACAACATTTGGAACATCAGTCTGCGTAGTGCTCTCAGTCTGAGATGTGATTTTGATTTCATCTGCGTTAGGATCAGTGGGTGCAGTTGAAAACTCCAGTGGTGCATTCAGGAAAACAATTTTGCTAGGAAGTTCCAAAGCCGTGGCATTCGAGTCACAAATAACACTGCGCCGAAAAAATCGATGCTCAGCTTTCGAGTCCCGCTCCATGGTGTGGTGCCTACGGCGGACTTCCGGACCAATCCGTTCACCCAACTGTGTGTCTGAATTGGAGCCATTGGAGTTCTTTGAAGCAGGGGACAGGAACTTGACCATCTTTTCTCTAAAACTTTCAGACATAACTCCACTCACAGAGTGAGGAGACAGACCTAGATAACTTCCATATACTTAAATAAATATACTGAAAAAGCCTAAAGTTTTTTGGGGATTGCTCAAATAAAGTCAATGCTCTTATGGACTAAAGGGCTTGAGAAACGCACTGGAAGAGCACTATAAATGAAGCAGGGAGTGAACAGTTCACAGACTAGCACAAAAACTGTTAAACTATGGTCATCCATTGTATGCCAAAATGTAGGTAGTGTTCGTTCAACATAAGGTGTGACATGAAAAGGCCAGGCTGTAATACTTGATTTGCAGTTGTAAGCCACAAGGTTGCACAAGGTTCCAAATATGATCCTAGCTTCTGTTTCACTGTAACAAAACAAAATACAATTTAGTGTTTAAAAAACATATTACTACATAAGTGTGCAGTACTTTTTTTTTAATAACACAGTGCTTTTCTTATTACTGCTTTAGGGAGACCAAGACTAAGCAAGCAAAACCCTATTCAAACTGGTTTAGTTTAACAAAAGAAGTTAAGTAATTCAATTAGAACTGTAGTATCTCTGGGATATCAGACGTAATCCGAATCTGTCAGGGTATTATTATTTATAGACTGTGTGTTACTGTATTTAAACAAATTACAACATATTTTCTTTTTTCCCTTTTACAGAACAATCGGTGTGAATATTAATTTCATATGAGACATGGTCAGAACTGACATGTTTATAAAGATGTATGCTGATAAAACAACACGAGAGAATTTTGGCACATTTTTCTTCAGTATCAACTTACTAGGAAGCACAAACTCTTTTCTATTGGCTGTTACCCAAAACAAACAAAAAATAAATAAATTTATTGGCAGAGCATAATAACTCGGAACAATAAAATAGAGGAATTCTTTAAATGGGGATCTTAGATGAGTTTCAAAAACAGGCACATATGTTGTAGTCATGTGCCCTAATGATTAACCGTGGCCCTAAGACAAGCACTTATAACAAACAATGAAACAGACACTTTGAATTAAAGCAAGGTGTAAGTAGACACTGAATTTGTGTGACGACAAAGCATAAACAGAAAACACACCCATCTGTGATTTATATAGATATCACTTAAACTGTTAACAGCTCATAATTACTCGGATGTCCTCTGGCAATATGACTTCACTGATGTCTGAAAAACTCATACATCCAAATAATACTTAAATAAATAAATAAATAAATACAATCCTCACATAAAATGCATCTATCACAAGATATGAGAACAGAGCCAGACAAGATCTGTCGAGGAATGAAGTACAGTGAGTTGTCAAAAAAGTGTCACATGTCAAAAAATAAGGTACAGGAGAAGAACAGCTTAGCTATTTTTCAAAGTCTTAAAACACACTGAAAGGCTATTAGACGACAAAATCATTTTCATGACAAAGTGTCACCTCGGGTTTTAAAAAAGTAATGACACTTGATTGGAACTTAGCAACTAGTGTCGAACGACATTTGAAAGCTTCATGAAATAACCAGTCATTATAAAAATGCTAACGTTAACTGCAAAAAGGTTGGACACAGACATTTAGTGAAGCAGACACATGAATCAGCTGTTAGAGAACACTAGCAATCACAAATCCACAGACATGTACTTAGCGGATGTGGTGGCTAAAAAACTTCTATTTCCTAGATCTTCATTCGCTTAAATACGATCACCAATAAAGGTCAAACTGAACCGGGTGGTCATAATAAACATTTATTTACCTAACCAATATTAACCATCTGACTGCTATGAGTTTGGCCAGACTCGCTAATTAGACTCGCACTCCTAGCTAACGGCTAGCATTCAATGAATGACTATCACTAACCGCTCATGTTTAAGCCACCGTTTTATTCACTACACGATTGTCATGAAAATATACAAACATACATCAATATATATTGTTAATAATATAGTACACGAATTCAATACTGCCTTGGCTTTTCTTTACTGGTCCCCTATAACGCGAGCTGGCTAATGCTAATGCTAACACCAACCGCTAGAGCTGCTAACTGGAAACATAGAGACACGGAATGTCGTGATTATACACGTGATACACACGGTTACGAGACACAGATTCGTTTTTCACACGGTTAAAATGAGATATATTGAAATTAAGACTAACCCAAAAGACTTGCATCGTCATCCTCGATTATCTCCAGTTTCTCTGAAAGCCGCGCGCGAGCCAACAAAACTCCGTTAGCCACTAAGCTAACTGTCGGGTTCGACACGACGTCTGAAACGACTTGTGTTTTTAAGTCAAACTGCTACGACTGCACGCGTTTACAGTTAATTTACCGTATCAGGATACCTCTTTAATCAGTACAGATCAACCATATAGCCGGCAGGTCTGTTCACTTTCGCCGTAAACAGGCGACAGAGACCCAAAGGCAGAATTACAAAGTTCGAATGTCAAAGTGCTAAAAACCTCGCGGCTTCTCGCGAGACTTGAGGTTATGCACGCGGATTCTTTGTTATAGGTCTTTATCAGTTTAATTACCTCGTTCAGATGGAGATCAACGAAGAAACCGACGCAAATAAGTCAGTACCACGGTCTTAATAAAATGCGACCACAAGCTCGGGATTCCATTCCGGTTCTATTCAAGTGTACATGACAACACAAACGTGTCAACGTTCCATATTACAGCGTCAGTAAATCGAACGATTTCCACTCGACGGACTTCATTTGGAATTATGGCGGCATAAATAGGCGTTTTATAGTTTTTCCATCTCAGTCCGATACCATAAACCACAGCCGGCAAAAGAACAATCCGCATTCTCCTCTCTCTTCCCCCGAGACAGCCCAAAATAACATTTTAACGCAGTGTAGCGCCCCCTGCTGCACGGAAACAGCATAACACGACAACATACTGGAAATGTACCAACACAATTAGCAACCACAACAAAGGAACAAGAATGACGATTTTTAAAATACGTAGATAAACACATAGATACGCAAAACTTTATTAAATATGACCAAGTTTTTTTTATATACATTTCGAAACATTAATCTTTCTCAATTTGAGGTAAATAAGGGAATGATGTCATCTACAGCTGTCTCTCAAGAGGTGTGTCTGATTCCAGGCCTAAATGACATTTCCTTTTTTTTTTTTTTTTTTTTTTTTTAAAGATAACCCTAAAAGACATGAAATCGTGTCAAAACTGTCTGAGAACCATCTTTCCTGACATGTTTGAGAATTTACAACAGTAACAGAGTTTAGAGTTTAGTTTATCTTCAAAATATTTTCAGAATATTTATATTTGACGAATAAATTACCTGAAAATCAAAGCGGGAAAACACGATTAATGGTTATTAGCGTTCTATAGTTTATTTCTTGTGATAATTTGCTAATTTGTTTAAACAGTATCTACTCTCATTCCCTTGTTAAGATATCATATAAACACCATTTTATGTACATTTAACGTAACTATAATTTGTTTTCTTATATTCTCTTAAAGCTTACTTCATCATTCATGTTGTTTTTTTCATATACACACTCTCTCCATCACTCTTGCTGCCTGTGTCTCCTTTGTGCCATTCTAATTTTTAAATAAACATTAAGGGTGACTTATAGAGCGAATCTAGATTATAGTAACGTTAGTATGTTTTATCTGTGCCCCCAATCAGCTATTTTCCATAACTTTTGTGGGTTGTTTTTGGTGTGTGAAATCACAGCTCTGTGGTGAAAATTAACAGAAAATGAATAGTTGCCTGATGCCCCTCTGTCACTTGCTAGTGTGAAGCCACTCATGGGCACTTTTGAGTCATCATTTTATATGTTTCCATTTTATAAGGTACACCTATCATTTAGGTGTGCTTTGCAAATTTAGAATCAGGTTTATTGCCAGCACTGTAGGGTCTACATGTACAGGAATTTGACTTGGTGTGTCGGTGCATAGCAATAATAGTGAATAAAGAAAAAAAGCCCAAATTTGTCTGAATTGCTCAGCATTCCTATACCTCATTCCTTAATGGAAAGCATTGTTGGCACTGATGGCACTGGAATAGAAAGCTCATTAGGGTCAACGATGTTGTTGAATCTTCTCTGATACATTTTTATATCAGTAATATGAAAGGTTATGAAACTCAATAGGAAAAAATGCCGAAGGTCAAATTCTACATGATATGTCAAGACATATATAGAAAAAAATGTTGCAAAACAAAAAAAAAAACATGCCAGCATTGCTATAGCCTACATGTCAGGACCGTAGGGTGAGGGACACGATTGAAAAGCTAAGGACCATACAGTTTCACTGAAGCAAAAACTCTGGCTATTATTCATCCTCCAAACTGAGAATTGCATTCCAAATGACTGAAGATGCCATAAGATTAGATTAGATTCAACTTTATTGTCATTACACATGTACAAGTATAACACCATTCCAGATGGTTTTAGCTTACAATAACAAATCCAAATAGCTGTAATCTCTTGGGAAATAAAAGTACTGAAGTACACATTTTCTTGTCGCTGCTGTTGGAAATACTCGACTTCTTGATTTGTGTGTATTTTTACACAGAAATGGAAATGTCGTGGACCAAATAAAACATAAAAAAGTGCATAATTACACCATGAGGACAACTTATATACACAAACTGTATATTTTATTAGAACCCCCTGTACAATTGCACATTCATACAGATATGTAATGTGTGTGAAATTTCCCAGATACAACGTGTTCAGTTGGACACTTTAAAGCAACTGTTTTCAAGCCACACATCAGTTGGTATAGACAAAACAAAATGGCGGCCCCGCTTCGTTATAGACCCTTCGTGGAATTCGTAATCTATGTCTTTAGCCCCGCCCACTCCGATTAGGCAGGCGGACGTCGCGAGCGCGCAGCGTAGGCGTTACGTCACCGAACTCCTTCCAGCTTTGATGGGAAAAGGATGCTGCTAATGTCTGCAAATAAGAAATAATAATACTAATAATAATAAAAAAAAATCATCAAGCAAAATAGAGAAATAGGCTTCTGTATGAAAGGCGCCGTTTGGACACTGGACACTGCAACACTTTAAACAACAGATGGTAATTTGATTTTTGCAAGAAATTGATTGCTATTATGTCTGTGTTGAGATACATTGCGATGAATGAAATGGATGTGCATGATTTTTTTAGTGTGCATCCATCGAGCGTATTTGGTAGGGAACAGAATTATTCACTTAAATGTTTAACATCCTTTTTTTTTAAGAGGAGTGGATACTATTCTATAGGCAATAAAAGAGGTGGATGGCTGGAGAAGGGCAAGGGGAGGATGCATGTATAGCTGAATAATTGCACCAAGGTGAGACTGCTGGGGACGATAAATCTGCACAATAAAATAGATGACACCTTTAAGAAATAAGAATTTGTCAGGTTAGAGCACGCGCTGGTATTTGCGCATCTCGCGCCTCTTCGGTCACATCTAGAGCTCACGCCTATAGAAATAGGCTTTATATACGAATCATGCTCGAATCCGACTGGTAATGATCATATGCACGGCTGTTTAAACGCATAGCAGAGATCTGTACGTGTCTGAACGCGACAGGTTATGTTTTTTTGTTTGTTAAACGCTTTAAATGTGAATACGGTGCAACCCCACCTTTTCTTCTGTACGTCACCTGGTGGCTTGTAGTCTAGATATATTTCGAGAGGTGTGACCTAAAATGATGAAGAAGAAAAAAAATGCATAATGTTTCATGATTTAATGAGCTGTTGGAATATGATGCACGCATGATGTTGAACAGTAATGCCATGGTTTAGGCCTTAATATTCATTGAAATAGAGAAAAGGGTTTAAATGCCCATTTGCATGCATTTAACTGGAACAAAGGTGACTCTTTCATCCCAGTGACCCACATGGCAGTTATCCTTTGGCATGCCATGTTTTCATATACAGGCTCTACCTTTTATTTTTTTGCAGGGCACGGTAGGTGTTCCACGTTAGCCACGGACAGACCGTTCTCCCAGGCGGCTCATAGAAAGCTGCTGTTCTTGTGCAAAGGGGAAAGTAAGAATATATTGTTACATACAAGAAGAATGGCTGTTTTTTAACAGCTTGGGTGTGGTACATACATCTCCTGTCTTCAGTTGGTCTACTGGTTGTATTCTGCCAGAATGTACGGCAGCTCTCGCTCTGTGAGCAAAATGGAAGGCAATCACAGTGGGAGCCGGAACAGCCAGAGCAACTCAGGCCGTTCTCCCCGGCTGCCACGCTCACCCCGAATGGGACACCGCCGCACCAACAGCATGGGGGGTAGTGGTGGTGGGCCTGGTGGCCCTGGGGGCAAAACCCTCTCCATGGAGAACATCCAATCCCTCAACGCTGCTTATGCCACGTCTGGTCCCATGTACATGAGTGATAATGAGGTGGCTCTAGCCACCTCCTCTGACATCCCAAAAAGTGGCATGGCAACTGGGCGCTTCGGGGGCAGCATCCCATATGGCGTGCGTGGAACAGTCACCGGAAGCACGCCTGACATGGCCATGGTGCCTACTGTGTCCACAGACTCCATGAGCTTTGGAGGAGAGCTGCATACAGCATCCACTGTGCCACATTCATTGCGCCAGGCCAGGGACAACACCATAATGGAGCTGCAGGCGCAGCTGAAGGAGGTACTGAGGGAGAATGAACTCCTGAGGAAGGAGGTGGAGGTGAAAGAAAGCAAACTCAGCTCATCAATGAGCTCTATCAAGACCTTCTGGAGCCCTGAACTAAAGAAGGAGCGGGCACTGCGCAAGGATGAGGCTTCCAAGATAGCAGTGTGGAAGGAGCAATACCGTGCCATTCAGGATGAGACTCAGGTGAGGAGTATACTATATGTGCATGTGTGGGGGGTATTTTTTTTTGCCACTTTTTTGCCACATTTATCATAATTGGTGTGATTAAGATTGATGTCTTGATCAATCCTATCCTCTCTACAGTTCTTGGATTCTCCAGTGTCTATATTGTGTTTCTTACTTAGCAGAATTCTTGACAGTGTGTTATACTGTACAGTATATGTCTCCTCTGCATTTGGATATATGAAGACATTAATTAAGCTCTTCTCCTATGCTCTTTAATTGTGAGACAAAAGCATATTAAAATAATCCCTACATAAGCCATCACATAGAGAATGATCTGTACTACAGAAAAACGATCAAATGTCAGTGTTCTTCCAAAAGATATTCACTCAGTTGTTTGTTTTTTTGTTTTGTTTTTTATGATGATGATGATGATGGTGATGGTGTTGATGAGACAGGGCTGTGTAACCTGTCAGATAAAATCTCTTATTGCTTTTCAAATAGGTTGATATCTAATGACTGCAAATGTGCCATAGTCTTTGATTTATATCATTTTAATCCATTCAGTAAATACTGATGTCCCATGGACTGGGGTGGCAGAGTCAATTTATTAGAGACTATTCCAATCATAGAAATGTTTCATCACAACATGATGACTGTAAAAGTTCTGTTTATTTGTAGCATATCCTTAAGGGGACAAGTAAAACCAAACCATTCCAGTAAAATCCCTCCCAAAGCATAACAGAGCCACCAGTTCTTATCTATAATTCATCACTGTCTGTAGTTCTAGCATGGGCATGTAAGGATGTATTGAGGTGTGCTTAAAAGAAAGTAAAATTTGATGGCTTGAAAATAAATTGTGGTAACCCAATATGCAACAAAAAAATAAATTACAAGTTGTCATCTCTGTCACAAAGTTTGGAACATGGCTGCTGATATTACTGTAAATAGTATGTAAAACTAACATAATGAAGCAGTTATAACTATTACAAATTGAATTACCTGTATTACCACTGTAACAGAGTGTAATAATTAATACAGCATTTGCCAACTGAAACCTTAAATATTAAAGAAAATCTCCACCCGGAATCATATTAAATATTGAAAAAATAAAACATTCTCATGTGTTTGTTGATAAGTGCTAAATTGTTATCTTATGCTCTTTTTTTTATTGTTTTCTCCGATACAGTACATTTAAAGTTGTACTTAAACATAAGCGATATCAGTCAGGTTTCACTGTTAACTCCTAAGAACAAAAGATGTTTTCTAGTGATGTTCAAGGTCATGTTAATGAGAAATCCAATGTAGGAGACAGCAAACACTGAGCTCAAAGTTCAGCATACTGCAAAGCAAGGCTAGTTAGCAATCTACTGATGGTGTTGACAGTGATGTTAGCATGACACAGATGAAGAGATGAGATGACAGATGTGTTTGTGGTGCCTTGTAAGTAGTTATTTACAAGTTTTAATACCATCCTTTCCTACCTTGAGTTGTTAGACATGCAAAGTGAAAAAAATATGGAAACGGAAAGGGTGCCTTTTGTTTGCTCTCTCAGTGCATTGAAAGCTCATAAAAAGCTACCTATAGTATACTGCATTTTTACAGTTACAGTTTTCTATACAACTTCAAACATTCATGTAATGTTTTAGACTGAAAATGTGCAGCAACAACACCAGACAAAATCGAGAAGCTTAGCAACAAGCTAGCCAGCAGACAATACCTAGTAGGTTTCTCAGAATCCAGTTGATGATACTTTAAACTTTATTGAGTGTATATTTAGATTTTATTTATAGATGTGTACTTGGATTTAAGGCACTGTTTCCAGTAACCTCGGAACAGATTTCATGAAGCATTTCAGTTTGCACTAGATAATACTATAAACAATTTAGGCTTTAAGGCCTATAATGCTAAACAGCAATAAATAATTGAATGATTTTTTTTTAAGTTTCAGCAATTCTATGGTCTCAGTGCAGCAAAGACTATGTTCTGTGAATCATTAGCTTTTGCTGTTTACAGAAAACAGATGAAACATGCTTTCGTTCATAGTTTTTAACTGACTCTAGAACAGAGGGTAAAAGATCCAGTCAACAGTACATGCAGAAATGCTATAAAACATGGTACAGCTTATACACACAAAAGTATATTTATCACTGTGTATGATAATAAAACATATATTAAACATATGTTAAATAAACATATATATTCATACTTCAGTCCAAGCATTAGATAAATACTGTTAAAGATTTCTCTCATCAATTTGAAGTCATATTATTCTCCACAATCCAGTGGTATTAGTATGTCACATCACGAGTGTTTATAAGTCTCATGGATGATTGATACTATAGAAAGTGCTAAACATTATCCATACTACTGTATAAGCTAATTTTTAGTAAATGGCAAACAGTTGATTCCTACACTTAATTGCACAAATATTGGGTAATTTCCTCACTGTATACTGCAGGCAGGATATCTAAAATAAAGCCAGTCAAAGAAATTTGTCTGTTGTCTCAAATGTTTTATCATTTCCAAATTGATGCTCAAATCAAATATTAATCACATTTAAAGAAAACATTTTGATGAGGCTTTTTCACTATTCACACATTTCCTCAGTATCTCCCTGTGACATGTTTATAATTCAGACACTGATACTTAATTTTATAAGAGCTTTGTTATTAGAGATGTAAGCAGCCAATTTTTTCATAGCCACTGTTTAAATGACTGTCTTTGCTGTTTGGAAATCTCAGATTCATTGTTTAAAATGATACTGAGATCAGAAATAAATGGGCTTTGTTCTGCAAGCTTCCAGAAAATCTTTCTTACCATGTAAATAGAGTGTAAAGGTCCGGTCTGGTCCCGGCATGCCCGCATACTCATCTATACTCATGCGTTCACACACTACATTGTGGTAATCTAATGTCCTAGTGCCCTGCTGTGAGCTAGATGTTTGAGCTGCTAATTGAAGATGGCCGTGTGCAGATTTTCAGTGCTCTATGCTGTCTGCTACCATGTGCTGAGCCCTCTCATTTTAGTGATTAGTCTCAAAGTCACAGCAACTCACAGCGACATGGCTGTCTTGTCACATCCACACATGAAGGGGCGTAGTGCAAGAAGCTAACGATGGCTGTGTAATTTGGTGGGATAGGCATTGTCATGCTGCTCATGCTGTTCTCTTCCAGTTTAAATTACACAGATATATTCAGAGACATTATATGTGAACACTGATTAGTACTATGTGTTATTTAGCAACATGCTTATTTAAGCTTAATTAGATCTTAACATCCAGCATTTGCATGTGTGTGTGTGTGTGTGTGTGTGTGTGTGTGTGTGTGTGTGTGTGTGTGTGTGATTAGATAATTGTGCAATAACTGCTTTTCTGTTGCTGCTCCTCTAATCTGAATGGTCAATGTTCAGTTAAAGAAAAAACACCAAATTCTAATGTTAGTAAGTCATGGTGGTGTGACACCATTTATGACCACGTGTTAGATAACACGTGGCCTAGATGTATTTCAGCAATGACTAATTACCCAGTCAGGAAGGTTGTGTATATTATTTTTTCTTTACATTATTCTTCTCATTTTTTTTTAAAATATTCTCGGTATCCTTGGCATAAAATGTCCTGTTCTTAGTTATGTATGGTAAATAAACCATGGTTCCAGATGGCCCACATGGGGGCTCCATCTTCCCTCCTCTTTGCTTCAATACACCACACCAAGCCACACACATATCCTACATTTGGCAAGACACCTATTTTTTATTTATTTATAATGTTTTTATTTATTTATAATGTTTTTATTTATTTATAATGTTTATATTTAATGCAGAATCTAATATATATATATATATATATATATATATATATATATATATATATATATATATATATATATATATATATATATATATATATATATATTGTGTGTGTGTGTGTGTGTGTGTGTAATACTGGAGGATTTAGTCTATGCCAGATAAACCATTGTTCAATTTTGTATGCAGCCATCTTAAGATACTGAGAATGTGCACCGTAATTGTCTGTTGTTTGGAGAGTTACAGTTCCTTATGGTTTTCATCTTATTCACCTTTTTGAGGAAAGTAAACATTATGCAACTGTGATTTATCGCAAGCTGAAGCTTTGCTCTTTTAGAATTACAGTTCACCTGATGTTTAACCCAAATTAGCTGATATTAAGTGGGTACCAAGAATGAAAAGAATATATATTTTGTTTACTTAAATTTATTTTTATGTTTTTTCTTTTGATTTTTAAATACATTTCTATAATGTGTCCTTTTTTAGAGACAGGGCCAAGCCTATATTTGAGTAGGTATTTCCTTTATGTATTAATACTACAAACCTTTAGGGAAGGCTTTAGTAATTCTTTAAGAAATTCTTATTCTGTATTGTTTCAGTATTTGAATGTTGGAAAAAAAAAAGCACTGAAAAGCATTGACTATCTGCTAATGCTAATATGTTCAGTGGGAAATGAGAGCAGTACAAACTCATTATTTACCATATTTGTCCTCCTGTCTCATCCATGGCAGCACCTGCAGACCACAGTGCAGGCGCTGCAGGCTGAGTTACGCATCCAGCGTGACCTGAACCAGCTGCTCCAGCCGCCTGGGGAGCCGCTCGCACTTGAACCGGGCGAGGAGCAAGAAAGGCAAACTCGCGAGCTCATCCTGCTCCGCCGCACCATTCAGGAGATGGAGCTGCGGCTGGAGACGCAGCGGCAGACACTGGTAGCACGTGACGACTCTGTCAAAAAACTGCTGGAGATGCTGCACAACAAAGGGCCATCAAGCAAGTCCAGTGAGGAGGACCACGAGCTCACATGCCGTCTAGCTGATGCGGAGATGCATGCACATCACTTGGAGAACCTGCTAGAGCAGCGTGATAAAGAGATGGTGGCTTTGCGGGAAGTGAGCAATGCATAAATTCCTAATACCATGTTGTTATGCTCATGCGATATGAAATGTGAAAATTTCGGATATAAGATTATGAAGAATAGAAATGGAAAATGAGAACAATACAAAATATGTGAAAATATGTAAAAAAAAAAAGGGATGTGGTAGATTAGAGGTTAAGACGTTGGGCTACCAACCGGAAGGTTGTGAGTTCGATTCCTGCTTCCACCAGGTTCCCACTGCTGGGCCCATGAGCAAGGCCCTTAACCCTCAATTGCTCAGTTGTATAAAAATTAGATAAAAATGTAAGTCACTCTGGATAAGGGCGTCTGCTAAAGGCTGTAAATATGTGATCGCTTTTCACAAAACCATTGTTATTCGTCATTCATACTGTATGTGGAACAGGGAATCTACAGGAAATCTTTTACAGTACTGTGCTGATCATAAGACTGTAGCAGAGTGATAGAGTGTTGAGCCAAATTCATAGCATTGACGCTGACGCAGTTTTCCCTGAAGGTTTAATGACACATCTGAAAGCTCTATTTCTGTCTATGGTGTGAACAAAGTGCCAGGCATGTGCCTCTGATTCCAGGAGCTGCATCGACGCCTTGAAGGGACGCCGGAGTCTACAAAAACCAAAGCTCTGCAAACCGTCATTGAGATGAAGGTAAAACATATGTCTACTTTGGCTAATATTACTGAACCCCTTGAGCACCCAGGAGTAGATTTGCATTCCTCACACTCAGTACTACATAGCTTTACTATTAGTTTATCTGTAGTTACTGAATACCATGCTTCAGGATGAATTACTACATAATAAACTGGGACTTTCCAGATGCTGGCTGATGATGGATCAATGTTTTAGATTAGACTTGTTCTTTGTTTTAGATTAGATCAAATGGTTATTAAAGGATTCTGTTTTGTTCATGAACAATGCTTACACTGCACTCCAAAATGGGACATGATGCAGAGTGGTTGAGATTGTGACAAAAACAGCTTGAATTGTTTCTGTGTTTTTCAAGATTACAGTGTTTTTTGTTTAATTGTTTGCAGTTTAGCATATATAAACCTTTAACATGCAGTGTACGCAGAACAGAACACTGTATTCATGCTCCGCATGTCAGATGTGTTTATTTTTTTGAGGCTTTTGTGTGTGTGTCTTGCGTGTGTAAAGGACTCACAGATCAGCTCTCTGGAGCGAGGACTAAGGGAGCTGGAAGACCAGGTCATGATGCTGCGCTCCAGTAACATGCTCACATGTGAGGAGCGACAAGAGGAGGTCAAGCAAATGGAGGTTTACCGTAACCACACCAAGTTCATGAAGAACAAGGTAGCACAAGTCCAATTCCGGTGTATCTTGATTTTTGTATTTTTTAGTATGAACATTTGCTTCTTTTTAAGGCTAGATATAACAGGTAGAAAGTGCCATTTTGGTCATTAGTTGTTAACTGTTTTTTCTTAATTCTGTCAACTTTCGGGAGACTTAGCCACAGTTCACTTCTGACACAAATGCCATGTCGAGCAAGGATATTTATCCATAAACCACTTATAAACTGATTCAAGTATCTCCATCATTTCTAACATGATCATTAACATTCCCCAGTAGTACAATGGAGTCAGGGAGGTACTTTCTCATAAGGATAAGCACAAACAACAAGAGTAACACCCGCATCCAGAAAATTGACTTCTAGACTGGGAAAAACTCCAACTGTGAAGCCTTCAGCATGGCCCTGGTGAATATCCCCATAACCTGCTTGAGGCCTGCCTCCAGTGGAAACTGAGCAATAGGAGAGAGACCACAACTGATTTAGAAGATATCAGAGCTTATATTGTGTGTGGATGTAAGGCTGAATACATTTAATCTCACATATAAACACAGGCTCTTTCCACAAAGTCACATCCCACTTTCACAATGACACTATCCATTGCACAGGTCTAGTCTGTTTAAGTCATGTCCATCACGTGTCGGCTCTATGACTGGCATAGCACCTGAGCCCCATTCTACATGTGGTGAGGCAACTAAATTGCTCCATGTTGCCATTTTGAGCACTAGGACACCACACACAAGACTTGTTCCATGGTGGATTGCAGTAACCTTAAACCAGGCAGGGAACACTTTGTACTTGTCATGAAGGGTCTTTAGGATTTTTAAGGCACTTGCTCTGACCTTTCCCCTCAGATTTGAAGATTTCATTGACATAACGTTTACAAAAGTGTCCAAATTCCTCCACAATGAAAAAGTCTTGGTCTGAATGGAGTTCACAGAGGCATTTTAAATCTTACGTAACGTCTAACAACACATACTATATGTATATATATATATATATATATATATATATATATATATATATTATTTTATATTTTATCAAAATTAACTGGCAAAGATTCCTTGTATGAAATTAAAACTGCATTCCCTTAATGTCTTGCCTTAAACATAATATAATTTTTATCCAGCTTCCATTATAAAACAGTAATGACTTACTGGCTTTGAATCTCTGGTTATAACATTTTGTGCATTGATGCAAAGAATTTGGCCCATGCACTTATTATTATAAATGTAACTGTGACATCTTTGATCTAATCTTTGACCTTAGGTTCTAATCTATGACCTCAAACCACCTGTAACACAATGTTTCTGTAAAATATAGAAGTGATATTTGTGACCTTGACTGGACTGCCTCCTGTGAATCAGATGGACCAGGTGAAGCAAGACCTCTCTAGGAAGGACACACAGCTCCTTGGCCTGCAGACCAAACTTGAGACGCTTACCAATCAATTCTCTGATAGCAAACAGCACATTGAGGTGCTCAAAGAGTCCCTGACTGCAAAAGAGCAGCGAGCTGCCATCTTACAAACAGAGGTAGGAACCCAACCAGTGGATTAACAACCCAACAGTTTATCCTTTAATTTTATTCTGGACTTATTAACTCCATAATCTCTTAGGTGGATGCACTGAGGTTGCGTCTTGAGGAAAAGGAAACGCTGCTTAACAAAAAGAGCAAGCAAATCCAAGACATGTCAGAGGAAAAGAGCACACTCAATGGCGAGATTCATGACCTTAAAGACATGCTGGATGTAAAAGAGCGAAAAATCAATGTGCTACAGAAAAAGGTTGGAATTTACACTTAACTGTTGTCCCTAATACTCATACTAATTTGACCTAATTATTCTAGTGTATGTGAATATATATTTATAAATGAAATACATTTTTCAGATTGAGAACCTGCAGGAGCAGCTGAGGGATAAAGAGAAGCAGATGAGCAGCTTGAGAGAAAGAGTGAAGTCTCTGCAAACTGATACATCCAACACAGATACGGTCCTCAGCACCCTGGAAGACTCTCTGGCTGAGAAGGTAACTGGTTGATTCACAGCCAAAGAATTAGACATAGTCAGTACGTAGATCATTAAATAAATGAACAAAGTGTCGCTTCAAATCGTAATTAATTTATCACTCGTTACAGGAAAGAATCATTGAACGTCTGAAGGAGCAGCGAGACCGGGAGGAGAGGGAGAAAGTCGAGGAGCTGGACAGCAGTAAGAGAGAGCTAAAAGAGCTTAAGGAGAAAGTGAGCTTGCTGCAGGGTGACCTTTCAGATCGAGAGGTGAGGTTTACTGATCATAAGGTCCAGATCGGATAATTGATATTAGGTGTACATGTGGATCATATTTTTACATGTAGATCATTCATGAATCATCCTCTGACAGTTTTTAATTGTTTATCAAACCCAAATACCACAACATGCATTTTAACCTGTGAGTGCATGATCATTTTAAAAATGATATTTTAATTGGTTGCTTTTCATTATAGAACCATTATTGCCTTAAGGGACCTGTAAAATGGACAACATTACAGTAAAAGCAAAAATCTTTGCAGGGGTCAAGAGAACCTGACAGGCAGGTGTATCATCGGGAAATCCTTAATTAATTAGTAGCACAAAAGCAACAGTCGAAACAAGAAATACTAAACATTGAACAGGTAACTCGAACTACAAAAAACAGTACAGACAGACAAGATTTTCTGAAGATACTCAGACACACAGGCAATAACTAGACAAATTGGTTAAAGATTTAACACAGAACAGATGAACACACTGAGGCAGTAATGAAAGACCGGACAGGGTTGGAGCCAGAACTATAACGAAAACATGAGCACATGTTCGTAAACAAAAAACATGATGGTGAAAGCAGTGTGTGGTACCGGGAACCGGAGTGTGCACTGAGGGTGGGAATTTGTGACAGAGCCTTACCACAAGTGGATAACGTTATTGATTAAATATGCTGTCATTGAAGACTGAAAATCCTTGAATTGAAGATTGATATGAAAAATATGTTGGATTTTTTCAGTGGAATAAATATGCAGCACATTTACTGTCTTCAGTTACAGCATTTACACAGTATATAAAACCTGCTGAGATGAAAATCCCACGATGCACCATCTCAGGGTTTGTGTTCAGAAATACCCATGATGAGGTAATATCCTGTGCAATGACTTTGCACTGCATTCTTAGAGACATTCTTATGCTAACAGTATTGGGTTAATGTAAATTTTACGAGCTAAGCACTGAGACAGACAGATTCGATTCCGAGAGATTTAAATTACACAAGTACTAGCAATTTTATGTCATTTTATCTCTGTGCAGAATTCTTTGCTGGACCTTAAAGAGCATGCATCATCCTTAGCCTCATCTGGGCTAAAAAAAGACTCCAAACTTAAAACTCTGGAGATTGCCCTTGAGCAAAGGAGGGAAGAGTGCTCTAAACTGGAGAACCAGCTAAAGAGGGTAAGAAAGGGTCAGAGAAAGTTAGTGTTGGCAAAGATGTGTTATTAATATTGGCATTGATATTATTAGTTATGGAGGAATTTGAAGAGGATAATAGCATAGATACGGTTGAATGCATAATAATCATGCTGTTAACATCTGGCTGATCTGTCCAGGCCCAGAATGCAGCTGTTGAGGCACAGGCCAACTCAGAGCTCTCCAAGCGAATTGCCTCACTGGAAGCTGATGTGACCAGGCACAGAGAGGAGTCAGGGAAGGCCCAAGCTGAAGTCGACCGACTGCTGGAGATCCTACGACAGATGGAGAACGAGAAGAATGACAAAGACAGGAAAATCAATGAGCTGGAGAGGTCAGAGGGCTCATATTGACACTCATGATAAAAGTGAACATTTGTCAGTGTCAGACCAGTGTCACTGTAAAAACCTCATGTCTTTGTTTGCTTTAATTGCTGTGTCAATGCATTCATTATCGTCGAAAACTTTTTCGGTCTGTTTCATTTTATGACGCTGCACTTTTTTTTAATGGAACACCTTCCTTTCATTTGAGTTCAATTTAAAACCATGTTTAACTTTCTGTTCTGCTGAGTAACGTTTGAACTTCTGCTCTTGTCTCCCTTATTTTCACTTTGTCACCTGAAATTCTGCATGTAGTGTGGCTTCCAGGTTAGTACATACAGTACATGTGCATCTTAACAGCGTACATTCATGCTCATTAAATCCTTTAATGGAACTGAAAATCTTCGCATATCATATGACCTTTAATCGTCAAGCACAAGGAATGAATTGCTTGACAGATATGTTTGTAAGAAGTTTGCCAACCAAAAATTTTATCATGATGCCCTGAATAGGCATCAAAACACAGTGGACACAGTATACTGAGCTAGATTTTCCCCAAAAAACTTGCATTCAAAATGACACTCATTCATCCCTTACAGCAGAGATCAGCTTTTTTTTTTTATTCTAAGTGGAAGCCATGCCTGTTTCTCATGCTCAATCTGCTCCATCCTCTTCCAGACAGATGAAAGATCAAGGCAAGAAGCCGCCTGGGAAACACAGGGAGTCGGCTGGCAAAGGCCGCAGCGCTGTTGATGGCCCACAGCAGGTGAGGAAAAGAAAACACAGCCATTATTTTCACTGGCTAAATCCAAAACAGCTTGTTCCTAAACATTAAGGCAATAAGAGACTCATTTGGACTCCAACATAGGGTTTGTGCTTTTGTGATCTGTACTCCTTGTATCCCAGGAGTCATTGCGGCAGAAGGCAGAGCGCATTGAGGAGCTGGAGGAGGCACTGAGGGAGAGCGTACAGATGACTGCAGAAAGAGAGATGGTGTTGGCACAGGAGGAGGCGGCACGGAATCACCAGGAAAAACAGGTATGGAAAATAGGAGCTCCATTACTGTATGTAATATTCTTTACATATACATTTCGAATTCGAGTTTGTTTTAAAAAATCTGCAATAAAAAAAAATTTGGCCATGAGTTGTGTGGAGTGAACAAAAGAAAAAAGACATGGGTTGAGGGATGGAGGGAGGAGCTTGACAATGTAGAGAGGAGGCAAGTTATTTGGTCTGGGCATCTCTGGGCCTCCTGGGTTCACCAGTTGTCTTAGAAACAGCCTTAAATAGATGTTTTGTCTCTTGGTATATGCACTCCATGTAAAAGCTGGCTACAGTATTTAAAAATATATTTAGCCTTTTTAAAGTTTCATCACAGTATCAAGATATACCTTCAAAACCCCTCTCAAAATAGCTAAATAAAAATACCACTTCTGATCCACGGTAATTGACTTTATTTTTGTTTTTATTGTTTTTAGGATCTAAGTGTTTTTAGAACCCTGCAACATTTGATCGTGTAAATCAATATCCACTTAAAATAAAAGCCTTTATCCTGAATTAACCTGGAATCGGCAGTTAGTTTGTGATATATTGTTGACACTCACAGTAGAGTTGGCGGGCTGTCAGCTTTTTTTACAAAACTGTCTGTTAAACAGATGGAGGAGCTGCTCGGGGCAATGGAGAAGGTGAAGCAGGAGCTTGAGTCTATGAAAGCCAAGATGTCATCCACTCAGCAGTCTCTGGCCGAGAAGGAGGCTCACCTGACCACTCTGAGGGCCGAGAGGAGGAGACATCTGGAGGAAGTTCTGGAGATGAAGTAAGTCACACAGCTACTGTATCCACTCCAGTGTATACAGTACACAGTACTAAACATTTGTTAATTGTTAAGAGCGTTTACACAGTTGGTGCTTTGTTCTCAACCTCCAGCATATGCTTTAGAAAGCTTCTAGACTTTTCAGTTAAGCGTCAAATGAGGACAAGCATGTCGTAAATAAAAAACAAACCTCAGAAAAGTGCTGTTATCAATTATTGAGTTTACAGTTCAGATAGCAAGCATCGATATGAAGTTGTCCAATACTAGCTAGGATTGGAAAACGTTGTTATGGTTACACTGTAGCTCATATAAGCTGATTATTGCCTCTTATAATAGGAAGTTCCTTATTATTTGGTGGAGTCTTTTCAATGAGAGTCATGTTTCTCTATATGATATTTAAAACAGCAATAACAGAACTGCTGTGCTTATAACTATCAACGTGGGCTTTGAAATGTCACATACACTATCACACGTATCACATTTGTGTGTTATAAACAGGCCAAATCGTAAACTTAGAAGTTTACCACACAGCCAGTCAAGCCGGAGCCACACTCACAGTGCATTACATAAGCAATATACTTCTTATACAAACAAGAGCTAAAAAAAAGGATTTTTATTTGTTTGCATTAGTCATGGGAATGTATAAAGGGATTTTAAGACATTTTTAAGAAATTGCATACCTTAGAGTATTTACTCATCATCTAACATCTAATATATCAGCAAGATATTAATTCAAGTTTATGTTACAAGCAGGATTCCAGAGAAGTGTCAGAGATGCTCTCCATTACAAAAGCTGTGTCACTTCTTTGGAATTCAGATCAGAACTTTTATGAGCTTGTTTGACATTTAGTTTATATACAATTCTACTTGGTTCTTTGTTTTGTTTTTTTGATGGCTTGATGGTCATGAACTTTAAAGCTGCAATGAGTTATAGGGATTTGGTGACATCTGAGGTAGAAACTAAATAAGGAGATCCAAACACATTTTAATTGTACCCTCACCTACACGTGCCTTGTGTTGTGCTGTGAGTCTGCGATTATAACATATTATTACATAGAAGTCTGGAAAACAGTTTACATAAGCGCTCTGACTACATTTTTAGTATTTTAAGCATTTTTCTCCTTGAAAGCCTACAATATTTACTTTTTTTAACTTAAATAAATAAAACTTTTACTAGAAATACAAACAGAAATCGAGAAGAACAGACCTGGATTACAGAAAGTGAAAAATCTGTCTTGTTAGTGAGGGAATAGAAGGAGATTTTTGACAGGGTGGAAATGTAAATATTTCATTATCAGTATCACAATATTGCAGTGAAACTAAAAATAAGAGCATGTCCGTTTTTGTGGCATTCACTGATACGCAACGTGACATCCCACACTAACTGTGGCTTCATACTGTGGTGTTATTTTCTGCCCATTTGTCACAACCGAGGATGGAAGGAGACAGACCCGTATGCAGGATAGCTTCAAATGAAAGGGGTTTAATAAATAATGAAGACAAAGACAGAAAAGACGATAACTGAAACAATACAAATGACAAGACTTAACAATGACTAGATATAACGAAGGGTGAACGTAACTAATGATTCCGTGCTGCCATCAGCAATGTGGCTTACTTAAATATAAAAGACAATGATGACACAATATGGATCAGGTGTGGAGACAGGGAGGAGCAGACGAAGGTGGGGCAGACACGTGACGAGGAAGATAAACAAAGGCACGTGGCCAAAAGTCCGGGCTGTGTCCTGACACCATTACTGTTCTTTAACTGGGAGCAAGTACACAACCTGTGATCAAGTAATAATAATTGCTTGAGAAATGATGTGTGTAATTGAGTGTGTGTGTGTGTTTCAGTCAGTAAGGGATTGTTAAGAATTATGTAATTGAGATATAGTAAAAGTGAGTCATTCTATGGCGACCTGTATTGAGCAACAGCTGTAAGTCTTCCAAAAAAGATTGCTGGAAAATGAGTTCTTGAGAAAAATGTGGGAAGGTTGAAATAATATGGAAACAAACAAGTTTTTTTTGCACAATTAGTAGTCTGTTGAGTCATGCGTCCCATCAATGTGTCAAAGTAGGTGATGAACTGAACTTTGAAACGGCATGAGTTTCATTTTATTGACTTGTGGGAGTCGCTTTCTTCGAACTGTTTGTGCAGAGATAACGGAGGCAGAAAATGAGTCATGCTTACTTTACTCAAGGGAAACTATCTGTCATCTGATGTTTAGAAAATGGAGCATAAGCACGCTATTAATATTATATATGCATGAATTTGTTAAATGTCGGTCAGTTAGCGATTTAAATCGCTGACAAATATGCTGCCATTGGGGTAATGCCACTCCTAATGAGGGTGCTGTAAGGGCTAAATGTGCTGTAGAAGGAATTAACTGAAGTGTCATTTGGCTTGTACACCTTTTAAAGTGACAATTACTGTGTCCTGTAGACAGGAGGCTCTGTTAGCTGCTATCAGTGAGAAGGATGCTAACATTGCCCTGTTGGAGCTGTCCTCGTCCAAAAAGAAAAAGACGCATGAGGAAGTGGCGCAGTTACGAAGGGAGAAGGACCGTCTGGTGCAGCAGCTCAAACAGCAGGTACGGAATGTATCATAGGGTTCTGGCTGGGACAGTGGGTGTGTGTGTGTGGATGTGTGCATGTGTTTGCGCATACGTATGTGTGTGTGTGTGTGTGTGTGTGTGTGTGTGTGTGTGTGCTTTTAGGAGATGAGTCGTAGCTTTTAAGGTCAAGTTGTTTGTTTGGTTGCCACTAGAAACCACCATGTTGTTTAAAGTTTACTGATAAAAGAGACAATACATCTGGGCTTCAGGTGTCTTTAATAAACTTCTTGCTCGGTGAAGATTGTTCTCGGCTGTGATATATGAACCGTGAAATTATGGAGTATAACGGTTGAAAAATTTGGACTGATGCATTGATTTCAAAGACAACAACTGTAATCATTTATTATAAATCCATTGATATTTGTTAGAATCGATAAAGCTCAAATTTGAACTAAATCCTTCTCAATGTCATCAGCATCTGTGAATTAACTGTAGACCTAACTCGGAATTTTGAACAAAGCTGGTCACACCGTTTCTGTCTATCGGATCATAGCAGGTTCGGCGTATCAAGAACCGATTTTAAAAAGTTACGTTAAATCATATTGTATATTGGAATCCTGAGGGTTATATGCCTTTCGGTAGCTTGCTAGTCTAGCCTATATATTCCATGGCTACTCCTCTTTCTTCCCTTTCACCTGTTCTCCTACTGTCTGTCTCTTTTCCTCCTTTCTCCTCCTTGGATTTCACTCACACCTGAACCTAGTTTTTTTCCCTAGACACAGAATCGGATGAAGCTCATGGCGGATAACTATGATGACGGACATCTGAAAATGCCACCCGACCAGACCAACCACAAAGCTCCAAAATCCCCAGATCAGGTCATAATCCACTGCCCAGACACCGTTCCTCAAATGTATTATACTCTGCCTTTGCCATCATTTTTCATTTATTATTTAATACCTCAGCATTTTTTAAATATGGATGAATCTAAAAATGTTGATAAAGATTTCTCATTCATAGCAAACCATTTTAAGGTAGACCCCTTATTAGAGCTGAGGTCATTTCTATTCAATTGCTGCTCTTTTGCAGTATATTTTTATGGTATTTGAATTGGAAATGGACATCCTTTTCGTACGGGTGTCAGTTTCCCTTTCAGTTCTTTACCACATTAAATGAAATGGAACTGATCCCAACTCTGATGCAGACTCATCTCTCGATAAATCATGACTTCTCAAGCCTAGAGGTGTTTCTCTGATTCACATCAGTAGAAGTCGTCGCTAAGTACAGATCCAGGATCGGTTTTATATTGCAAAATAATGGGAAGGATCTCAAAGTGCCAAACATGCCAAACTGAACCTGGGTCTTTATTTGGCAGTCACTTCTACCTGGAACTGATCACACACTAACTGGATCTTCTTTCCCATGCTGCACTTGGCTGAACCCCTGCCATCTTAACCAATAGGATGATGAGGAGGGCATTTGGGCGTAGTCGCTCTGGCAGCCATTTTTGTTTTAGAAGGGTGAGCACTTGTTTGATGTTTGTATAAAAAGCCAACCTCAGCAGCCCTTTTCTTCCCCATGCCACGCTGCTCCCGCCATAGCCATGCAAGAGCATCCAGCAATACACACATATTAACCTCCATAACATTTCAAGCCATCATTTGTACCAGTCTGTTTTTAAGATCCAACTAAAAAATTCTGTTTACATCTTGAAGGCTAGCGTGTGTTTTTCTTTAATTTTTTAATTTTTAATTTTTTATTAAATTTTCCCTCTTTGTGCTGCTAATATGTGGCCTGTGTATCTCATTGCCCTTCATGTTGTTTAGACCCGTCTGTCATTTTTGTGCTGCTTTGGATCCGCATGTAACACTCGCTTGCTGTCTTTCTCCATTTCCTTCACTCCACATCCAAACAAATTTGTCTCACCCCCGTTAATTAAGGGCACAGTTTATATTAGTACTTATGTAACCTTTTAAACTGACGGCACTAGAAACATGGTGGCAGCCTGGTCATGGTGGCAAAGCTGCATCTTACATAATTCAGGCATCTCTCATGATTTCTGTATGGCATGCAGAGAACACTTTCTCATAATATGGAATGTGACATTTAACACTCATGGAGGTACTGAAACTTCATCATTGCCATTAGGTTGTGTTAAATGTCAAATATCCAACGATACCTCGAGTTGTATGCTTTGCATGAAGGTTTCCTTAACTAACATTAGACAGCTGATGTATTATTAGTTAACAATTCTGTAAGATACAGTACTAAGTAAGGAAGTAAGGAATAAATACAATTATGTGGGCTGTTATTTTTGTATAACAACATGTTCTGAAGTTTTTTATTCCACTTATACCTCAGCAGTTTACTAACTGTTAGTAACTGATTGCAAATGTTAATTTATTAAAGTATAACACATTGTGTCATGTTATTAAACATCCGCAAGGCAAGCTGGCTATAAACACTTGTTCCCTCACCAGACTCTCTTTTTCGGGTTGTCTCCAAGCATGTCTCACATTCTCATTAGGACGATCTCAAGACTGAATGGTTGACTGATTTATACGGAATTAATACTGAAACCAGCAGATGAACCGATTAGAATGAAGGTCACAGCAAGTTCAAATAGCTGAAATAGCTTCCTTTCTGTCTGAAGTATATCTTAAGGGTATTTCAGGCATACAAATGAGTAAATAAATGACAGTTGTTTGTTTCTAGTTGTTACTAGGAGACTCCTTCCTTGTTAAACTACACTCTCTTAATTGGTTTATTATTAGTCATACATGTATGTGGAACGTGCGTTATACAAGTCCCTGTAAATGAGCTGTTATTACAGATACGATAACGTATTAAAATGAGCGCTTTAACATGAACCTACGACTTAACTAAGACTGTCAGAACTGCTGTTATAGAAAAAATAATCAACCTTCTGATCAATCAGAATCATGAATTCAACATGGCAGTATGTTTATTTATGTATATGTAATAAATACCTTATCTTATAAAAAATATTCACATTGAAACATCTAATTAGAAAGGAATCATTTTACAGAAGTTTACATTTATATTGTTTTGAAATGAGTTTATATTCATTAATACAAACTAAACATTGTACTTATCCAAACATTGTAAATCAAGGATTAAATATAAAACCGTGATAATATCACGTATCCGTTCAGAACGGAAACGTGTTGATAGAATAATAGAATTTAGCTCTATAGTATTAACATCATGCTCCCAAATAGTCTGTGTTAACATAATACTAATATTTAAAGCGTACTTGAAGGATATTAGCATGGGCATGTACCTTTACTGTAAGTCTTGAAATTTAGCCAGAATTGAGTTCTTTATTACCTCAGCTTGGTCTCGGAGGTCTCGTGTCATGTTTGCACACTCCAGAAGCATGTGTTTCTGTGTTGAAATGCATGTCAACATGTCCTGTTTTTAATGACCTTCGGTTACCTTTAGTGATCAGTCTTCGGATCTTACACTATTTGTTCTCAGATGGTGGTAAAGACTGCTCTCAGTGCATGAGCACCATGAAGGATTTGAATGTTTAGTTATGGTAGAGGCTGTCTCCTCTCCATCTTGTCATGTGTGTGTGATTAATAGTTTCTTGTGTGTGCAGATTAAAGCTGGTCGGAGAGCTGCAGTACACAGGAGCTCCACCTGACTACACCAGACAGCCAAAGAGGAGCCACCTTTTATCCCATCCTTGTTTCTGTACAAATCAACCCTGACCAAATCTCCCTACCCTCATACAGGGCCTTCACACCAACAGTTACTGGTAATCATCCTGCCGGAGATGTTTTTATATTAGATTGAAATAGATGAAACTCTTATAACTTGCATCAGTGAGGCTCACCCACAGAACCCCACCATTTATACTGTTTAACAAATCCCAATCTTCATACCAAACTCTTTCACAAATCCATGCAGCTTGAATGCAGATAAAATGCATATGACTTAAAAAAAAATCTGTATTTGACAAATGTTGATTGCTCATTGCAGCATCCGATTTTACTTCATAGAATCCTTATTATACCTAGTGGGCAAAAATAGTTCCAATTAATTGTAAGTTACTTTTTATATTTTTTTTTTGTAATTTTGTGTAAATATATTGTAAACATTGTGTTTTAGCACCCATACAAAAGTTGTTTTTTTTGTGTGTGTGTTTTTTTCCAATAAACCAAAATGTCATGTGAAATATGGGATTAACAGGTGCTCTGCTTTTTATTTTTTGGTCTTGTTCAGTTGGAGCCTGGGTTGGAGAGAGTCAGACTGAAGCTGGGACTGTGACCTGGTCTCCTTTAAGAACAGCAGTAAATGGACCTTTAATTCCAGGGACTGCCAGCTGTGATCTAACCCTCCTCTCTCCAGGATCCCTTTTTATCCTCTCCTCTCCTCTCCTCTCCTCTGCTCTGCTCTCCTCTCCTCTCCTCTCCTCTCCTCTCCTCTCCTCTCCTCTCCTCTCCTCTCCTCTCCTCTCCTCTCCTCTCCTCTGCTCTGCTCTGCTCTGCTCTCCTCTCCTCTGCTCTGCTCTGCTCTGCTCTCCTCTCCTCTCCTCTGCTCTCCTCCCCTCTGCTCTGCTCTCCTCTCCTCTCCTCTCCTCTGCTCTCCTCTGCTCTCCTCTCCTCTGCTCTGCTCTCCTCTCCTCTCCTCCCCTCTCCTCTCCTCTCCTCTCCTCTCCTCTCCTCTCCTCTCCTCCCCTCTCCTCTCCTCTCCTCTGCTCTCCTCTCCTCTCCTCTCCTCTGCTCTCCTCTGCTCTCCTCCCCTCTGCTCTGCTCTCCTCCCCTCTGCTCTGCTCTGCTCTCCTCTCCTCTCCTCTGCTCTCCTCTGCTCTCCTCTCCTCTGCTCTGCTCTCCTCTCCTCTCCTCTCCTCCCCTCTCCTCTCCTCTCCTCTCCTCTCCTCCCCTCTCCTCTCCTCCCCTCTGCTCTCCTCTCCTCTCCTCTGCTCTCCTCTCCTCTCCTCTGCTCTCCTCTGCTCTCCTCTCCTTTGCTCTGCTCTCCTCTCCTCTCCTCTGCTCTCCTCTCCTCTGCTCTGCTCTCCTCTCCTCTCCTCTCCTCTCCTCTCCTCTCCTCTCCTCTCCTCTCCTCTCCTCTCCTCTCCTCTTCTCTCCTCTCCTCTCCTCTCCTCTCCTCTGCTCTCCTCTCCTCTCCTCTCCTCTCCTCTCCTCTCCTCTCCTCTCCTCTCTTCTCCTCTCAGCCTTTATCCTCTGATCTACAGAGCACAACAAACCTAAAATAGTCATCTCCTTGTCTTAAAAGCCCCAGTCAGGAGTTTTTGGTCTGTCTCCAGATATAGATGTGTATAATTAGTCAATCTTCCTGTATATACTGGATAAATAATGAAAGGTGTTTTTTCTTTCCAAATGAATATGAGCACCTGACAACAAATCCCCATAGAAAGAAGTTTTAAAAAAAAAATGACAAAACATCCTCACAGGGGCTTAAATACAGGTGCAGTTGTCAAATTCAGCAATGTTAGCTGTGTTGTGAATGCATTTTTTTTTCATTTTCTACTTTTGATTACTGTGTTACATCATTATGGTTGATTACAGACTTAGAATGCCCTGCAATGTGATGGGTGGTGCTATGTAAACATTTAAAAAGTAACCTGAATGCCAAACATATGTAAAGTATTATGCAAATTTGACAGCTGCATCTGTTAGACATGTGAGACTTACGTTAACTCGTTGCCGTGTAGGTAGCTACCTTCTTGCACTTTCTTTAATGGTTGTATGCTTCTTTTAAAAACCGAAGAACTTTAGGACATAAGCATTGTACAAGTGTTGAACGAAAAACATCAACTCACCACGTACAACCTTCTGTCAGTGGTGCAAAATCAGGTACTGTACATGTCACTTAAATCTGATGTAACAGCTGCTAAAATCAATAGACAAATAATGTACGATGTGTTTTTGTAGTGTTCATGACAGTCATACTGTACAACTCTTGTGAGGTGGCTGTGGGCTTCAATTAAGTGTTACTATTTCTCTGTATAGACAGAAGAAGCCCACTGTAGCAACTATTACAGTAAAGTAGGCTCCAGAAATCATCCAGCCACATCTAGAGGTCTGGTTTAGGAGAGCACATTGCTGGTTTTATGTTCTCTCCTAAATGGCAGTTTCATTCGGTCTCTCTCTTGCAGTAATTTTTTATGTTGCATTTGTGGCCTATTGTCTTTGTGTATTGGAAAAAAGGATAGTTCTCCTTCAAACTAAAAAACATACAAACAAACAAACAAAAAAAAAAAACAATAGAGATGCTAAAAAATGAAAAGACACGGGTATGAGCATTCTGACTTTGTATAAATGTGTATGTATATAAATATGTATTAACAGTGTTTTTAGTCTCTGTGTTTTTTTTTTATTAATGTGCTTCCATAGCAATTAATTACATTAACAAAATATTTAAGGTACTGTGCACTTGTGCTAAGTACAAACAGCTTCTTGGCAGTTACTAGACACATTAACTTCCACTATTAGTCATAGTTCTCAGAAATGGATTCAGGTTTCAGGATTGGTCTATCTAAACCAGTTAAAGCAAATAAAAAATAAACATAAAAAACAACAACAGTCCTTTTATATAGAATGCATGGATAGTATAATAAACTAGTAGGTTTGGAAAGCTATTTTATGCAGCGGTATTTTCATGGATAAATACACATACACACAGGGTATGAATTGTCACAGTTTCTGCTTCAAAATGTAGCCCTGAACCCAGGATAATTTGACCAGAGGTTGTTATTATCAAAGCTGTTGCATAAACATACTATCTGGCCAAATCCCTATCCCAATTCGAACTAATCTGTTTTTCTTTCATTGTCACTTATTCTGTATGACAGACAACCATGTTATCATTCGATTGCTTACTTTAACATGAGGTTTTATGTTGTACAAACATTTTTTAAATTTAGTTACCTTGTTTTCCCTAATACACGAACTGAATCATACTCTGAATGAAATCGTATTTAATATTGATCTAAAAACATTTAAGAGTTTTGAGGTATGAATAAAAAAAATCAGCTTGTAGTGTACACGAAATGTCAGAGTAAATGTTGCTGTTTTCACATTACTTGGTTTCGAATATAGGTTCACGGAACGAGAAATGGAAATGAAAACTATTAAATTTAATTAACATTTATCTTTGTAATTATTCTCATATTTATAACATTCTGGAAATCATAATTTTTGACCTATACACAAATTATATCATTAAGTATACAGTAAATACCAGGTTATTCCCACCTATGTTTATTTGGTGTAGACACTGTCTTTATTTAGATTATTTATAATATTATAAATTTTAATCTTCCCTTTATTCATCACATTACAGAGTGAGCTAACGTCAGGACTGAGTGTTAGGGGTGTTCATTTACTTGTGATATACACACTGAAGGCACAGTGCTAATGCAGGTGCTCCGCTCTATAGAAATGCACTGCTGCTAGACTAAACACAATTTCTGTCCTACATTTAGTGTTCATAATACATAAACACATGTCAAAAGTCTTTATTTTGAAAGTGAAATGCATTAAATCTATTATTCCAGTGACTAGCACTAAAAAATATTATCTTAAATATTTAAAGTATATTTTTATGCTAGTGATCACTTGCAGGAACAAATGTCTAATCAGCTGATCATGTGTTTTGCAGTAAAATGGATAAAATAATGCAGGGAAAAATGTGATCTCTGTGACGTTGACCAGGCCACTGATGCTGAGTTGGGGCTGGCAGCTGAGTTAGACAGCAATTCTACAATGCATAACATGTTTATTTATGAAGCAGTTTGGTTACAACAGCAGAAAACCACATCAGGTTCCATACCAGGCTAAAGTGGGCACAGGCTCACCAAATCCAGACAGTTTTAATTTTTTGTACCATTCTGTGTAATGTCTGGAAACTATTTTTGAATGAATGCGTGGGAATACAGGATGTGTATGGTGAGGGTATATAAACAAAATGATTTACTCATCATTGAAAATAATAAATGAAGCATGTTGGGTAAGTTAGGCACATTAGTGAAAGGTATTAGCCCAAGGCTTAAAGAAGTCAAGGTTTTTACATAGCAAACATTTGGACCTGATGTTATCTTTACTTCTTCATAAGGAAAGAAGGAACAATTCCAGATGTGTATTTTGTATTTCTCATATTGTCATTTATACACAATGGTTTCTACAAAGAAAAATCTAAAGTACTCTGAAAAATGATGAGAAAAAAGCTACAATGAGCAACAGGCTATGAGAAGCCTTGTCTGTTCCAAATCACATATCACTTGTTAAACTAAGAGGGATGAAAATGGCAGAATATTGTAGCACAGACAGAACGACGGGCAGATGTTTATGTGAGCTGGTTTATGGAAAATCACAGTGTTTACATAGGCAGAGACACTGACTGGTTGAAACATGGCAGGTGGAATTTAAGCCCTGACTTAGTGATGGGCACTTTACTAAAATAGCCTTAACCATACATGGTGATGTCTTTGTGGTTTGATCTATTTAATAATTTGATGGTTACATCTAGAGTGTACATTTCCTGATTGCATGCTATGTGATGTGTACATTTTTTTCCTTCTGGTATCAAAAATAGGCTTTTGGAAGAGTTTTTCAGTCTTGCCTAATGTTTGCAGTTAAATCCAGTCACTTAAATCAAAGCTACAGCACTCAACAAAACTAAAACAACAACTAAAAACAACAGCTTTAGGACATCAGAGCTTAGACAGCACTGCCTTTATCTCAGCATTAGCAGAACCAGAGTTGTCCCCAAAGCAGGCGACATATTCCCATATGCATGTGTGTATGGTATTAGAGACAGGATGCAGTGTATCTGCTTGCCAGGATCAATCTCACACATCTGTATGCTAGCATGGTTGTGGTTATGATATATGCAGAAAGCGCAATGTGTGTTCCAGATCAGAGAGCGATGCAGCAGATTGTACGGCTCCAAAAACAGCCACTTCAAGGGGATGCGCAATTCACTTGGCAGGCATTTTATCTGTAATCACGGATAGCATTTTAACAAATACCGCGTTCACTTAAATCATTTTGACACATAGAAAGATAAAATTAGGTATGCTGAAAGCCAGTGGAGATTTTAGAGTTTAATTTCAATAATCTGTCCAGCTGTAAGCAACAGCAAATAGTTCAGCAACAAACAAGTTCAGCTATCTAAATAATATCTCCAAAAACAAACTGGAATAATAACAATCTTAAACAGTTTTTATCACACAATAAAAAGCTGACTTATGTGAAAATAGTCACCAAGCACTATGTAAGAGACTTCAATTCCAGAAGCGTATTTATATAGGATTATTTATATATATATTCTGTGCTGGTACCCAGATGGTGAAATAAACTTCCGGTGGCTGTCTGAATAGCTGAGTCACTGACTGTCTTCAAGTCAAGAGTGATGATCTACCTCTTTACCAACCACTTACAGTACATGAGCAACAATTTAATCACTGTACAAACACATCCTTGTGATTTCTGTGACTTCTCTCTAAACCATTTTTTAAACTTATACCCAGATCTATTGAACTAACATGAGCACAAATTTTGATAGAGACAACAAAGCATGTTGATCTGAAAAAAAAAAATGAATTGATAAACACTTTAAATGTAAAGGAAAATGTAAATGTAGTAGGAGTCGCTGAGACTGGGGTCATAAGAGCCAAATCTCAAACTAATTTTTGACATAATTTACAATATTCAATTACACGCAGAAGTTGAAGACAAATAAAATGTCATTCATATCAAGAAGCCCTTTTTTGTTGTTGTTTTTGGACCCTCTAAGTTAGAGTACTAACAGAGTTGTTTTGGCCAAACTGATGGTCATTACTTTTAAAAATCAAATTTTTGAAAATCTCTTTTTTTGAAAAATTAATTGTAAAAATAATTGCACTCAGCTGCTTCTACAGTGGCATTTTAATTATAAAAGGATTTCTAATTACTTTGTCATCGCTGAAAGGCAAATTCCTGAACAGAGACCCTCTGTTCATCCACGTCACTTTCTCTCTGAGTGCAAACAGCTTTCAGAAAGGGAGGCGCTCCTTTAGTTCACTATCCCTCTCACACTTCTGAGCAGATCTAACAGATCCATCTAACAAACAGGACAAAATGTGGCTGTCTGTGTTTTCTTTGTGGGGCAGTCTGCTAACATTAGTGGCGTCTCAGAGCTGTCCGGATCCATCTGAACACAGCGCTTCATGGGTGAGGTTAAAACCTCTAGGGCAGTGCAAGGATGGGGAAAGTACATGCCCTTATAGTATCTCTCTTCCTCCTCTCACTGTCCAGCTTCCCAAGTCCTTCAGGGAGTTGGAGAAGATGGCCAGAGAACTGCAAAGCCTGACACGGATGGTGAACCAGCTCAAAGAGGACTGTCGTGAGTGTAAGGAGAGACAAGGAATGGATTGGAACAAACGGACAAATAATGAAGAGGAGGATAGAGAAAGGATTCAAGCTTCTAGAGGCACTCTCAACACCAAAGGAAGACAGCAGGACATAGCAAAGAGACAGAGACCAGTTCAAGTGACCATTTCAACATCTGCGGTGAAAGACCCTAAAATTATCAGCAGTGATGAAATGGAAGAAAATCCAACAGCTTTTGGAAAACAAAGGAATACCAAACAGGGGATGAATGTAAACCCACCAACTACTAAACCAAGGGCTGAGACCAACGAAGGGCCAAAAGGATCTAATTCTTCACAAAAAAATATGACAAATAGGAGCAGGTTTGAAGAGGTGCCCTCAGTTACAACCACAAAAAAGACGACTCTACAGTCTCCAATGGATACATTATATGAATCATCATTCCCTGGAGATCTGGACAGTGAACAACCTACACAGCATGAAAAACATAAGGCCAGCAAAATCGAAGTTGGATATAATATGAACCCTAGTGGAACCCTCACTGCAAAAGGCAAGGTGAAGAGTATTCCTGAATACCAGGTGGATACTATAGTTACGGATGATGATGATGATGATGATGATGACACTGAAGATGGTTATGTAGAAACAAAGCAAGTGAAGACACCAAAAAGTGATACGGTACTGGTGGAAAGACGACTGGTGACGGGTGGCACTGATGCTCCAAACAACAGAGAACCTGAACCAAACATGAAACAACTTACCAGAAAACAACAGGAAGAAGAGGGCAAAAAAGGACATTCAAGACCTAGCACAGCTGACACAATCAGAGGACAAAAGAAGTTATCATCTCCCATCACAGACAAAGCTAGTGCCTCAGTTAATGTAAGTCAAATTAATTCACAAACACTGGAAATCAAATCTAAATATGGATTTAAACCTGATACGAACGCAGATTCAGAGAAAGATGCTGGAATGAATTTAAACCCAGTTTATAATGTTGATACAATTAGTGGAGTTAAGAATTCAAGAAAACCCACCTTACGGAGAACTAATGTCACAGCTCATGTTAAGCCAAAAAATCCCAAAATACAGAAAACTAACTTTCAGACCCTATTCAAACCTAGATCGGATGCAGAAGGTAATACTGGAGTAATGCTGAACAATTCAGGATTACCCATCTCAGTCATAACTGATGACATAGTTGATGTAAGTCTACCAAATCCACAAATCCTAGACAATAACAATCAATTCGAAGCAGACACAGATTCAGAGAGTGATACTGGAATTGCAGTTAATAACAGTGAGACAGTCACTGGACTAAAAAATTCAAGATCACCCATCTCAGACAGCGCTAATAGCATAGCTTATGTAGCTCCAGATGGTTCAAAAAGACAGAGTAGTAACTCTCAATCCTCCTTAAAATATAGCAAATATGAAGAACATGACACTGGAATGAACTCAAATCCAGTCAAAAATATTAAGACAGTAAGTGGACAAGATGTGTTACAATCACCCATTTCTGGCACAGATGATGGCATAGTTAATGTAAGTCCAACAACTACACAAATAGTAGAGAGTAGAAAACAATCGAGAACTCACACAGATTCAGAGACTGATGCTGTAATGTTTTCAAAGCCAGTTAATAACGATACAGTGAGTGGGCTAAAGAATTCAACATTACTCATCTCACATAGAATTAATGCGACGGTTGATCTAAATCTAATAAATCCAAAAACACAGTCCAGTTACTCTCAAACCTCATTCAAATCTAGTACAGATGCCGAGCATCATATGAATTCAAATCCAGTCAACAAACTAAATAATTCGAGATCGCCCACCCCAGGCATAACTGATGGCACAGTTGATGTAAGTCCAACCAATCCACAAATAATGCACAGCAAAAACCAGGTCAAAGCTGGCTCGGGTTCAGGGAGTGATGCTAGAGTGGGTTCACACCCAGTAAATAATTCTGAGACAATCCGTGGACAAGAGATGTCAAGATCTGACGCTATAGGTGATGTAGGTCTAACATATCACAGCAAAAGTAAGTTTAAAGCTGGTGCAGATTCAGAGAGTTATGCTGTAAGTGACCTATACACAGTCCATAATGTCGCTACAGATAGTGGATCAAAGAATTCAGGGTCATCCATCTCAGACATAACAGATGCAAGTGAAGTAAATCAAACATATACAGTAACACTGGATGGTACTTTTACAAATCAACTACAACCTGGGACAGATAAGGAGAGGAAGCCTGAAATAGATTCAAACCCCCTTATTAAAGTTGATACAAAGAAGTCTTATCCTTATCAAAATCACTCGACTGATGAGACATCAGAAATACACATCTCTGATTCCAGACTTAATGTAAATGATACAAATCCCCGTCTGTATAGTAATGATCACCTACCCAAAAGACAGCTCCTGCCAAAATCAAAACTTAACATGACACAATCCAGGAATGGACAGATTAAGAGTTCAAACCCAGGGAGTATAGATTCTGAAAGACAAAAGACATTAAGGAACAACAAAACTACAGCTTTGAGAAAGTATGCGATAACAAGTGGCAGGCACCTGCCCACTGGACTTCTTCCTAGGAGGCCAGAGAAGCAGAAAGACATCACAAATCAACCAGAAAGAACCAATCCTGGAATGAGCCCAAGTAAGGATCCTAGACGTAGAAAACCATATATTTGGCAAAGAAGACCAGTCAATGAAAGTAAAGCATTCGGTTCGAGTGACCCAAAATACACAAGTGGGCAGGGTAATTATACAACACGTATTGTGAAAACGCGTGTTTATTCTGAAACTGTATCCAGCCATAATAATGTGTTAAATAGTACAGCTCATATAAAAAGTGCAAAAACTGCCCCTGCAGTCGAAGTATTAGACATGGTTAATCGCCAGAGTGAAAGCACCTCTCAAACTGCTGTGACCGAACATGAAAAACTGGGTGGAAGTTCACAACAGGATCTTGTTTTGGACATAGTAAATAACATTGGAAGGGACTCACAACCACCTGTTTTGGAAGAGACAAAAGGCAACAACAGAAGAACAGCAGAAACCCCATTTAAATCTAGCAGTGTACAGACCAACCAGGAAAAACATAAAAAAACACTCAGAGAAGGAGGCACTCGAATTCCTGATGGGATGATACCTTTAACTGTGGCAAGGCATGATAGGAATGAGTTAAACTATCCAACAACTACAACCACCTCATACACAATGAAAACAGAGTTTAAGGACAAACACAGCACAATGTCTCAGTTTACTCCTCCTATTATAACAACACCACATTTTATGGATCAAGACCATGCAGAAAAAGCCAAAACCACTTCTAGAGTTAAAGTGTCGAATAAACATGTTCATCACAGACTCAAAAACCCCGGCCAGGAAATGGAGTCCAAAAAATCTCATAGTGACACTGGAAACAAAGAATTGCAGAATGCGAGAAATGGTCAAGAATCCAGTGAGTCAATAGTTTTGAGACCCAACTTCTCAGACAGCAACCAAAATGGAACAGCTGGCTCAACAGGTATCATTATGGACTTAGTCAAGTCAATTGCCGGCTCAAAGGTGTCAACAATATCTACAGAAAGCACCGATGAAAACAGAGCAAGAGACTCTGACTCAGTAAAGGGCAATAACGGAGGACATTCAGTTGATACAAATAATGGGAAATCTTACCCAGTTGCTGTAGACATAATAACAGGGGAAACCTTATACAAAATCCCAGATGGGCAAACCAACAGTGGAGATAACAAGAAACCACTTACTGTTAACAACGTGAATGAAAGACAGGGCTTGGAAAAGCAGCTGCTCAGCAACTGTCATGGTGATTGTGATCTCAGTCCAACTCCTTGGTCAGAACGCAACAGCCATGAATCATTAAACAATGACAGAGGTAAGCAATGTCTTGCTCTTTGGATGGTTATGTACAGTATCAAAGCCATTAAAATATCCTGAAACATGCACATGCTTCCATGATATCTATTGTAGTAGATTAGCTTAATGTGAGGACTTATGATTACATAATAAAACTGACTATCACTCAAAGCTGGCGCTCAAAAATATTTACAGTACAATGGCAAAATGATTTATGCCTGCTTAATGCATCCAAAGCCTAGAGTGCTTGAGAATATCAGAGCTTTTTTGATTAATTACATCTGTGGTTTAGGAGGAGTTCATTTGCGGACATCTGTATCTCTTGAACTAAAACATTTAGGTGAATTCAATCTGGGTAGATAACAGGAAATGACATAATATAACTGTAAATACCAACAGCTGCTCTCCAGCCCTACTGTTAGTCTGAGACTTTTCTGAAGTGTCAAGTCTTCTGGTCTGTTCTTCATTGCAAGGATCAATGGTTGATAATAACTGAATGTCATATTTCACCTGAATAGCAGATGTTGTGCTCTTAGGAAACACAGGAAGATGGAAGTGATTCATCTATTATAACAAAATGGGGGCTCATTACATAGTTTTCAGTCATTTGCCCAGCATTAAGAAGTAACAAATGGGGAACATTAAGCAATGGAAAAAACATGTTACCGTGTTTTTTATGCACACGCACCTTTCCTGCTTCCAATTCACTGTTCACTAAATAGCATACATGCATCCAGATGTGCTACCAGTTTCATCTGTATAGGGATTCCAGAAGGAGCCATTGCTCCTGTTACAAAAATAGTTGTATTTATCCTGAGGTTTTATCCAGATTTGTATCATAAATGTCAAAAAGCTTTGTTTTTTTAGTTATTAATTAAAAGAGACAGAAAAAAGAGAAGCCATTTTTAGCTGCTATAAACACTGCACTGTAAATTATTTTCCTATACAAGCTCACCCTGTCATGTTTAATGTCTTATGTATCGTTCATTGCTAACTATGAGATCATAAATATATTTTTGGTTAATAAAATGAATAAATGTTCACAGATAAATCTTCCCAAGACTGTTCTGACTTCATCATGAGAAACCCAACAAGTGGCATCTACAATGTGACACCAACCATATCAGGCAACAGGACTTTTCCTGTCTTCTGTGACATGAAGTCCTCTGGTGGAGGTTGGACTTTAATTCAGCATCGCTTTGATGGGAGCATCAGCTTCAATCGTACATGGAATGACTATAAGAACGGTTTTGGTAACTTAAAGGGTGAGTTCTGGCTAGGTAATGAAAAGATCCATTGGCTGACATCAACTAAAGCCATGGTACTGCGCATTGAATTTGAGGATCTAGATGGGATAAAGGACTATGCCCAGTACGACCACTTTCATGTGGCCAATGAAAGCCAGTACTACAGGTTGATGATAGAAGGATACTCAGGCACAGCCGGAGATGCTATGCGGTACAGCAAAATGTTCAACCACAACGGAAAGAACTTCACCACTCCAGATAGAGACAATGATCAATACACCTCAGGAAACTGTGGCGCCTACTACAGCTCTGGATGGTGGTTTGATGCATGCATGGCTGCAAACCTAAACGGGAAGTATTATGAGACAAGATATAAAGGAGTGCGAAATGGCATCTTTTGGGGCACATGGCATAATATTTCCAGTGAGTCCTATCTAACCCATGACCGGCAATCTTTTAAGACTGTTAGAATGATGATCAGACCGAGGACAGGGCTTTTGATGGACTAGTTGATGTTGATGTTGAGAAAATCAAAAGGACAGCTGTTTCCCTGCCACTTTGAGAAAGAAGTTGTCCATGCACTAGATGTGCTTGGATAATTCTTGGAGAAAATTCCTCTTTCTCTTTTAACAGATTGTTGTGCACTATTTTAATATTATCTAGTTCTAGGACATTAAGACAACGGTTTACAATTTGGTCCATTTTATTTTTTTGATGCAGAGGGCCAGAGCAGATATAGAGTAAATATTTATTAAGGGGACTTTATAGTTATATTTACTTACTGGTGAATTAAATGATTGAAGACAGTAGTAAAGTAGAAGGTAGTAAATGTGAGGTGTATATGTGAACAAGTTAGAAATTGTGTCCTGTGTCCAAAAGATATCTAAAAGATGTTGTTTTATTTAAAGCAAAACCACCCTCCTATCTGACATTTCTCTGGATTGTTGGAATAAATATATTTTTCTGTGCATTAGAGTGAAAAATAAAACCCTACAGGAAACAGAACCAAATGTTCCTAAATGTAAAATAAAAGGGATTATCATATTTTAAGACAATGTTTTAAAATACAAGAATCTGTTGAGGAGCATAAACAGTGTTGAATGAACGAATTAATGTTGTTTATATAATACATCCAATTACTAAATGTATAATGTTAATTGATGATTTTCTTCTATCTCATTGAATATAAGCTCTTTATTTACATGTTTTATTTCTGAAATCATATTTCTTCTAAGCTAACCATTGTAAATGTATGTAATGGGTTGAACATGTTTTATTAATACGTGTCGACATTAAAGCTTTTCTATGACTATATCAGGGATGGTATAATGTACAATGAAGTCATTTTCAAATAAAAAAAGATAAACACACCAAAGGTAAGCCTTAGTTCATGTCTCTATCATCATGCCTCTAGCTATTTTCTGCTAGAACATCTTTCATTATACTCTGGGAAATCCCAATTGACTCCAAGAAATGTTTTCACTGGCATGGATTTCTAAAGAAGATACAAACACTCCTTAGACATTCCCACCCAGGTCATGAGACTATCACATAGTTGCAGTACATCTATGTTCTAAGTCTCCAAATTTCATCAAATTTTTAAGGTTATCTATTAGGCCTGGTGACTGTGGAAACCAATGCAGTTGAAAAGGATTGAGAGGGCAAGATTTTCATGACATGGCATGTTAATTACTCTGTTTCTCCTGTGAATGAAAGTGATGTTAAACAGGGTGATTTTACTCACAGAAATGCCATTCAATCAATGTTTTCCCACTATTCTGTTGTGTGTACCAACCCCAGGAGACCCTGAAATACTCAAACCAGCGCATTTGGTACTAACATCCAGGCCTCAATCAAAATCACGGTGATAAAACACATTCTTCATTCTCAAGTCAAGTCAAGAAGCTTTTATTGTCATTTCAACCATACTGTATATGTATAGCTGTTGCAGTACATAGTGAATTCTGATGGTTGATGTGAAGATTAACTGAAAGTCTTGACTTGTATATGCATGATTATAAACTTCTGCCACACTGACTGTATAACAGAGCAGGTGTTCATATTAAAATGGAGGGTGAATGTGTATATTCGAGGGAAAACGTATAGCATAGTAACATAGCTTAGCTACTGTAAATAGTTCAGTTTTGTAATGTTTAAAATGAACTGGTACACTATGTAAAATGAAAGTAAAAGTTACTTTGAATTTAACTCAGGGTTTAAAAACTTCTAGAAAAAAAAAATTCAAAGAGTAGACATCTGAAACAGAACTGAAGACAAAAGCATTTACTCCTTTGGCCTAAATGACAATTAACCAAACTGCCCTGCATGGAATGTTAATGTTAGCACTTGACTTCGGCAAAGCCAAAGTCTGGAGTCTTTCCATCCATGTCTCAAATGATGCTAAAAGCCTGAAACAAAGAAAAATTAGCTCACCCTCCGGTCTCTGTAGTTCCCGATATTTATAGAAACATTAATAAACTGTTGATATCAGCAGATCACAGAAGCCTAACAAGAAGGAGAAAAGGTTTGAGAAAAGGTTGTTTCATTTTATTTACAGAAAAGGGGGAAAACATTCACGATTGACATTAGAGCTACTTTTGCATAACGCCAGAGCACAATCAGCCAAAGCAGAACACTTAGTATGTCTTGAGTGTATGAGTGCTCCAATGTAAACAAAATTCTTTCCAGTTAAATGCAATGTAACATCACATACAATATGAACAACAACTATCCCTCGCTAAGACATGTGCAAAGCTCATATTACACCAATAAATTAACCAGAGGTCTCTGCATTGGAGACAAGTTTCCACACTTGGTGTCTGGATTGAAGAAATGTAATCTAATAAGAAACAGTGGGGGAAAATTATGCATGCACCATTTCCTACCAGTTAGACAGCTGGACCATTACATAGTAATAAAGTAGAGGTTTTCTGACACAGGGACTAAAAATAACAAGAAGCCTGGACAGTTTTAAATGTTTTAATTCTGGCTTCGAGAACAAATAATTCATGATCTACACACATAACAAAAACATCATCATAGATAAAGTTATAGAGAAAAAAAAAAGATAAAAAAGGAGAGAATATTTCATCATCATCATCATCTCTGTGTATTTAACTTTTCATTTGTGGTTATGTAAAGCAACTTGACCTTCTTAAGCACCAACATAACTAAACCTTCAAATTCATACCAGCAGGTTTTTAGTGTCAGAACTAATTTTGACAGCAGAACGTTGTCTCACTGGGGGTGACGGCTCAGCGAGCAAGGCTTTGCATAATACGTTTGTGAGTTGAAATCTGAGTCCTTGAGAAAGTACCAGCAATGTACTTATGGAATTTTATTAGCAAAGAACCACCGTTGTTCTCCTGAGCAAAGCCCTCAACTGTTTGGTTTACATGGTTGGACTGGATTGTGCCTCATTATCTTAGGTTGTTTGTCTACCTGTCTAATTAATCATAAGGAATCAAACTGTATCTGGAGACTAGACCTGTATTTGGAATATTTCTGCAGTGCGTACTTCTTAAACAAGAGTCTTTCAAATACAGTTAACATTTTATGTCAATGTAGATTACATTAATATCAATTGATTGATTAATTAATTAGGCCATCCTTAAAAATATTCTTGTTTGCCGTAACCCGACCGACTCAAATGTTTCGTTTTGTTTTCTGCTTTAAGTCCGACCGACTTGCCGGTTGTAAATTTGCGTTAAGACCGACCTTTTTTTTTTACTCTTCAAACAACTAATACAAAAGCAATAAAATAATATTAATTATATTTTAGTAAGTATTGTAAATAAATATAAATATTGCCCAGCATCAAAATAAGGTTTGCAATGATGCGCCCGAAGGCACGGGTTGAAGACCCAGTCAGTGACGTCACGATATGCTAATTTGTTTAAAGTCATACCTACGTAATCACCGTCACCAAAATTACATTGAAACTTGAAAAAAAAATAAATAAATAAAAAATAGACCTACCTACCTTTTTTATTATTATTATTTTAATTGTTACTGCAAACCAAAATATTTTTAAGGGTGGCCTTACTAATCATTTTTATTTAGTGTCTCCAGTGTCTGAGTTTTCTAACAGTTAGAAGTAAAGAACATGAAATTTTCAGACACAAAATTGTCTTCAGAACAGAAAACTAATGACTTCTACTTTTGTAACACAATAATGGAAACATTTATGGAAAGGATCTGAACGAACTTTTCCTAACATAGGCGTATGTATTATTTACAAAAAATTTAGTTAATACAGGTGTTAACTTACTTTGCAAATTTGATTTTATTTAAGCTGTGGTTTCTTTAATGATAACACCTCTGCAATAAATAATGTTTGTTTATTGCACATTAACATAAAGCATTAAACGTAATATGCTTCTGCTGAGAGACAATCATTTTCTATTGTGCATGAAAAAACATCAGCTGAAATCTCTTTTATGGTGTGTATGTAATAATTGCACAAATATTTTAAAAATGAAAACACAATACCCAAAATTCAATGTAATGTCTTATGAAGAAATCTCGAAACATACTTTGAAGCCAAAAATAAAATATCCAGTTTCTCCTTTTTATCCCAAATATAATCATTCACCCAAGAAATGTTTGACATTCAAGGCCATGTAGCTCCATTGATATGCTTGCTGTGACAAAGCCAGTTTAGCAATCTTAAAATACACAATTGAAAGTAGTAGTCCTTCAGGTGATACTACAAATTCAGTTTTATTTGTAGGTGTGCTATGTTGTCTATAGAAGGCATTTTAAATATTTTGATTATGATGTGTGCAGTGCTACACCTGTAGCTATAAAGTTTATCTACTTGTTAGCATCAATGTCTTACAAATCCAGTGCAAAGAGTTTCAGATATCAAATGAGTCTTGGATGATCACCTGCATTTGGGGTAAAGAGGAAAATGTGGAAACCAAAAAGACAGATTAAAAAAAAATGTAGGCATGTAGGACCTGCTACCTGATACCCACAACAAAAACCATCAATGTGTCCACTAGTGAGGCTTTTCAGACTTTACAAATAGCTGTAGTTCTAATCCATATGGATACTTATAAATAATGTTGTTATATAGTACACAAATTATATTTTCAATTTCCTTCTGAGTCAATCCAACGTCTTCCTGTCAGTCTCTTCAGAAGTGGAAGACATTGTAGCCGAGCTCCACCATTGCACCGATAAGAAGAGCCCACAGAGGGATACAAATGAAACTCAGCTGTATCTTTTTCAGCTCTTCCAGCCTGGCACACAATAACAGACTAAAGGCCAGCTTTAACAAAATGGCCACAAGATACCAAACTCGCTTCTTCAGGTTGTCAGCTGCGTTGCGAGGGTCAAAACCTGGCTTACAGCGGCCAGCCATTTTCACAATGAGCATGAGCAGGAGAATGGTGTCGAAGGCCCAGACAGGAAGAAAGACGAGAAACCAGTTCCATTGAATTTTTTCATCCAACTTGAGTACCAGCATGATGAGGAAGACGAGGCTGAAGATCCAAGTGAGGAGAACTCGCTGTGCGAGAGACATGCTCATCCAGAAACGCTAACTCTGTCCTAAATTGCATATAAAGACACCAACAGGACACTTTAGTCACAGGCATGATTTAAGAAGCACTAGATGTTTAAATACTTACAGTACAGTTGCACTTACTGACTTAATGTTAGTGTCTTAATGTAATGTTCATTTCAAAAAAACGGATAAAAGCTCTTTTTTTTAGCCAGGTACAGTTTTACTGCTGTCAGGATATTTGTGATTGTTGGACTGTTTGTCAAACCTCCAATGATATTAAAGCTTCAAAAATGTTTTTGACTTGTATGTAAAACAATAAACTTAAACCAGCCAACAACCATCCCAAACATCTCCTCTAAGGCAGTTACACTGACGTTGATTGAGGTTAACAAATTATGTATATCAACAGACAGACTTGTTGGTCACTTACAGTTAATTAATTGTAACTCGACATGTCAAATTAGGAGCTACACCAAAGCTAATAGCAAACATACTAGTGAACACTGACTTTAAAATCATGCATGGTGGTATCTAATCTGACAAATTCACTTTTATAATTTATTCTGGTCTGCTGTTTGTATATTATACAAGTTACATCACTTTGGTTTTCTTACACATGAAGCCTATAAATGGCTAAACTAGCTCAAAAGCTTAGCTAGCAACTGCAGCCAAGCTAACGTGCTAACTGACTGACTAGGGCTGAATCCCAAACCGCTCACTGTTCCCTAGTTTAGTGCACTACACATGCTACAAATAATAGCTTAGCTCAACCACTTAGGACACTTCGTCTCCGTAACGGATTGATTCGGGATTCAACCTAGCTCTTAGTCAATTTCAGCAAACGACAGGAAAATAAACCGTGTTTATTGACACTATTAAAATGTCTTACCCAGCCAAATGAAAACAACTTCTCGCTCGGACTCAAAACGAATTAAAAATGCAGTGTTTTAAATGTGAACATACATGTTTCATCTCTGCCTGCTCGTTTTTAAAGCGCCTTCATTTTCTCCTTCATAGCAGTGAGGAACTGTAGAAACCCAGTAATGTCGATAAAAGCGCCCCTAAGAGGACTGGAGTCCTGATTCAGACCCAGAACTGAAACTGGTCTACCAACAGGGTTAGGGTTGGCACCTTACAAAATAACAGGCAAAAATATTTATTTATTAATTCATTTATCTCGCGTAACCTCTTAATCCAGGCCATATATGGCAAGAATACACTCTAAATGGGTATCTAGTCAATAACAGGGCACCATGCATACACACTTAGGGTCAATCTAGAGTTTCCAGTTCAACTAGTTCAACCATGCAAAAAAAAAAAAAAAAAAGATCACGAGAAAACAAGACAGGAAAAAAAACAATGAATACCAATGATAGAAAAATAAAGCCATGAAATAATTATAATTTTGGGTAAAGTAGATAAGGGCCACTGTGAAGCTGCAAACATCAGGTTAAATGTGATATAATGTAAATCAAGAGTCAGGTTTGTTTTGCAATTAATTACATTTGTGGGAAAAGTGGGAAAGCACGAACAAATACGTAGGACAGGGGGTTACTCCAGGATTAATTAATTAATTAGATAGATAGATGTAGCATATTTACAGCATGTAATGTATATAGGTATATATTTAAACATATGTACAGCATGTAATATATAGGTTTATATGTAAACATATGTACAGTATGTAATATATATATATACCGTAAATAAATATAAAGGCTATAGCAGTGCAGAGATGTATGGACATGGTTGAAAAGTAAGTAAGATTGTGAGCCTGCGTATTCATTTATTGTAGTTATTTTAAAAATACCATGGACATGTCATCGTGAGGGCTTTACTTATTTGTCCTGCTTTGTTAAATTAGACCCTAGGGGGCGGTGCTGCTGAGCTGATTGTTGATAAGCAGCATAGATATATACACTAGATGTCTCCTTGGCTACGGCAGTACATTGGAACGCATGCGTCAATAGGGCCGCCATCTTGGAACAGGGGACCCACTCCTCTTTAATGCATCAGCGTCAATGTAGGTCTAAGGTCTAACGGAAATAAAATCACCATAAATCGTCATGAATGCGATTTTCTAGGTTTTTTTTTGCTTCGTTCCAACGGTCAGAAATGTATTTATCATTGAGTCTAGAGAAAATTTAAGGTTTTGATATTAAGATAATCTACTTTTTCAAAATATTATGTATAGTGCTAGTAGGTCTAAGTTTATTACATACATTCTTCCACTTGAGTAAACTTCAAATAAACCATCACTACTTATAGCCTACTGCATGCAACACTGCTACAATGGTGTGACTATACATGTTCATTTAAACATTTAAATTGTATTAGTATTGACGTCTCTGTTTATCACTTGGGAATCTACAAACAGATTCAGATTATTTTACTCAATGCCATGTCAGCAATCAAAGTTATTTTCATGGCATTATTTTTGTAATTCAATTACAAAATCACAAATATAATATAAATATAATAAAAACAAAAATATAAACAGCAAGTCATATTATACAATTTTTTTTAACATACGGTCAAAAAATCCAAAACCTTTTCAGGCATAATGTCCATAATGTTCATTAAATATGTCCTTAAGTGATAAAAGAGCATTCTGCTTGTGTTAAGTCCAGGGCAATCTAATAAAATATGTTTGACAGACAAGGGAATCTTACAGAACATACATAAAGTTGGATCTTCACCTTTAAGCAAAAAACCAAACCAAACCAAAACAAACAAACAAACAAACAAACAAACAAAAAACATGGGTCAATTTTAATGTCCTTATTAAGAGCTTCGGAATCTACAAACATTGTCGGTTTTCCTGTCAATAACATGGGTAACTAGCATGGATTAGCTGCGGTCGTTAACCAAGGACTGAAACAAACCAACGTAACCATAAATATAATGTCGTAACATTCAATATCATAAAACACATTCTCACCTGTGAAATGTAATCCCTTGCTGTCTGGTTTTTATATTTCGTTCGTTTGAACATCCAAACGCAGTACAGAAGTCCGGCATCGTCCATGAATTCGAAGTACAAGACACCTGTACCAAGATGGCGGCGGTTTTGACGCATGCTTAGAACCCCAAGGCGACATCTAGGTGTAGAAATCTATCGTTTATCGCTCTGTGTTGAAAGACTGTGATTATAGATCCACTTGTAATGACAAGTTTAAAGCCTCTGCCCTGTTCAGACTTTTATTTATGCGTTAATATGAACGAAAGCGGGATTTCTTGTAGAGAAGTTTATCTATGATCTAACTGGCCACCTAACCTGCAAACCGAGTGGGCGGGGCGAAATAAAAAGGCCTTGAAAACATTAATAAAACTGTTAAATATTTGTCTTACTGTATATTCTGCTTACTGTATAACGATGGGCATTTTTTCTGGACTGAATAATGTTAGTGTAAAGTGTATGTGTACCGATTAAACACACATTTTCCTGAACATTGTGGATCTCATTATGTATTCAGTAGCAATGCATCATGGGTAATGTTAAACTGTTTTGTTTCTTAATAAATAGTCCACCACACGACTTTATATGTAATAAATCTAACGTTATTTTTTCAGTATGTGTAGACTGCAGTGTTTTAGTACCAGATGTTTATGTAATGATTATAGCACTGTTCTTTACCATGATGGTAAACGGTGTGCTCGGTGGTGCAGTCTCTAGCTGCTGGAGGAGTAATTCATACTTACCTGGCAGGAGAGACACCATGATCAAGAAGGTGGTTCACTCAAGGCGAGACTCAGCCATTGCACCTGGGCTTTGTTGACCTTTGTGAATTCCCCAAATGCGGGAATCTCAACTGCATAATTTATGGTACTTGGGGACTGCGTTCGCGCTCTCCCCTGATATTCAGTACTAAAGTTAGACTCACTCCTAGTTCTTGTATTAAAGTAGAACGTAACTTATGTAAGTTTCATCATGAGATCTGATATCTATAGTTTTACTTGTAGACAATTTCTTGTCAAGGAGGAACATGTATAAGAACCATATATTTAGTAAGTGATATATTACGTATTTGTTAAGTTGTTTTCTCATGTTTATTAAAGTCAAATGAAGTATAATGTTCTTATTTGGGAGAACTTAAGTAACCTTTATAGTTTGATATATTTGCACTGTGGTGTTTATCAACACGAGTGACATTGTAACTTCATGGAATCCTTATAATAAAGTTTATTTCATCAGATGTGTTCTTGTGTGAGAATACTTCGTGTTCCTAATTATTTCTTTACATTTATATCTGATTATCTACATTGCCATTCTGTTGACACTGTGGAGCTCCTGTACTAGAACAATTTCTTCGTATGTGAAAACATACTTTGCAATAAAGACGATTCTGATTCTGATTCTGATGATATTGTTGTATTATGGTCAAGTCCTGTGTGATTGGTGGTGAACAGGATTTGTATACGCGCTGTGTGATTGGTAGTGAACAGGATTTGTATACGCGCTGTGTGATTGGTAGTGAACAGGATTTGTATATGTGCTGTGTGATTGGTAGTGAACAGGATTTGTATACGCGCTGTGTGATTGGTAGTGAACAGGATTTGTATATGTGCTGTGTGATTGGTAGTGAACAGGATTTGTATATGTGCTGTGTGATTGGTAGTGAACAGGATTTGTATATGTGCTGTGTGATTGGTAGTGAACAGGATTTGTATACGTGCTGTGTGATTGGTAGTGAACAGGATTTGTATACGTGCTGTGTGATTGGTAGTGAACAGGATTTGTATATGTGCTGTGTGATTGGTAGTGAACAGGATTTGTATATGTGCTGTGTGATTGGTAGTGAACAGGATTTGTATACGTGCTGTGTGATTGGTAGTGAACAGGATTTGTATATGTGCTGTGTGATTGGTAGTGAACAGGATTTGTATACGTGCTGTGTGATTGGTAGTGAACAGGATTTGTATACGCGCTGTGTGATTGGTAGTGAACAGGATTTGTATACGCGCTTTGTGATTGGTAGTGAACAGGATTTGTATACGTGCTGTGTGATTGGTGGTGAACAGGATTTGTATATGTTCTGTGTGATTGGTGGTGAACAGGATTTGTATATGTGCTGTGTGATTGGTAGTGAACAGGATTTGTATACGCGCTGTGTGATTGGTAGTGAACAGGATTTGTATATGTGCTGTGTGATCGGTAGTGAACAGGATTTGTATATGTGCTGTGTGATTGGTAGTGAACAGGATTTGTATACGCGCTGTGTGATTGGTAGTGAACAGGATTTGTATATGTGCTGTGTGATTGGTAGTGAACAGGAATTGTATATGTGCTGTGTGATTGGTAGTGAACAGGATTTGTATATGTGCTGTGTGATTGGTAGTGAACAGGATTTGTATACGCGCTGTGTGATTGGTAGTGAACAGGATTTGTATACGTGCTGTGTGATTGGTAGTGAACAGGATTTGTATATGTGCTGTGTGATTGGTAGTGAACAGGATTTGTATATGTGCTGTGTGATTGGTAGTGAACAGGATTTGTATACGTGCTGTGTGATTGGTAGTGAACAGGATTTGTATATGTGCTGTGTGATTGGTAGTGAACAGGATTTGTATACGTGCTGTGTGATTGGTAGTGAACAGGATTTGTATACGCGCTGTGTGATTGGTAGTGAACAGGATTTGTATACGTGCTGTGTGATTGGTAGTGAACAGGATTTGTATACGTGCTGTGTGATTGGTGGTGAACAGGATTTGTATATGTGCTGTGTGATTGGTGGTGAACAGGATTTGTATATGTGCTGTGTGATTGGTAGTGAACAGGATTTGTATACGTGCTGTGTGATTGGTAGTGAACAGGATTTGTATATGTGCTGTGTGATTGGTAGTGAACAGGATTTGTATATGTGCTGTGTGATTGGTAGTGAACAGGATTTGTATATGTGCTGTGTGATTGGTAGTGAACAGGATTTGTATACGCGCTGTGTGATTGGTAGTGAACAGGATTTGTATACGCGCTGTGTGATTGGTAGTGAACAGGATTTGTATACGCGCAGTGTGATTGGTGGTGAACAGGATTTTCATACCTGCTTTGTGATTAGTAGTGAACAGGTTGTAGATTCTCTACTAATGATTACAGCAGCGTGTGTAGGTGACTGTGGACTCTGGACACAATGACAGCACTGAACTGTCTACACTGTGAACAATGAAGCAATGAAATACAAACATGCATAAAATAAAAACATGCTACCTGTGCAAGAAATACAAACATCATTATCGATAGTCTATATCTTGTTTTATTAAAAACAAACATATATATATATATATATATATACATATATATATATGTATATATACATATATATATATATATATATATATATATATATATATATATATATATATATATATATATATATATATATACATATCCATTGTATGTGTCTCTGTTTATTAATAAATATATTCCAGGTGTTTTATTTTAATTAAATAGATTTATTGGGGGTAGAAAGGCATAAAATAATGAAGACTTGAAAAAACAACACAGCAACACAGTGTAGCAATAAAGTATTATTTCCTTCAGAAGAGGATTATAAAGATTCCTAATAGTTTGCAAAAAATGAGGAACTCAATACAGCCAAACAGTTTAGACCTGGACTTCTTGGACCTTACAGTGGGACTTGACTGCACAGGCTGATTAAGGCTCTGGGTTGTTGATCAGAAGATCGGGGTTCAAGACCCATCACAGCTAAGCTGCCACTGCTGGGCCCTTGAGCAAGGCCCTCAACCCTCCCTGCTCCAGGGGTGCTGTATCATAGCTGCCCCTGCAATCAGACCCCAACCTCCTCAGTTGGGGTATGTGAAGAAAAGAATTCCACTGTGCTGTAATGTATATGTGGTAATAATAAAGGCTTCTATGCCTCCATTCTTATGCCTGATCTGTGTATGCTGTTTTGTTAAAAAATGTATGTATTGTATGTATTGTAATATGAATAGTAATATGACAGTGTGTGATATGTATTATCTGGGTATCAGGCCTCATTGATTGTATATAAAGTATTTTTATCTCTGTTTATTAATACAAAAATATAAGATTATATTAAATAAAATGTATTTATTGGAGGGGCATAACATGGGGAACACTTGAGGAAAAATAACACAGCAATACAAAGTAGTAAGAAGATGATTAAGATTGAAAAGTGATAAACACTGAAAGTATTTACAAATTATACAAGGAGATGCAACTAAGAAAAAGGATTATTATAGCAAACCATCAAAATAAAAAAGACAAATTGAAATTATATATATTAAAAAAAATCACAAACAATACTTTAAAAATGAAATAAATATGATTTGTTTTAAAACTAATTGGAGTTGGTGTAGAGCAGAATAGAGGTCACTTTATTTCTTCTCTTCACTTTAATAAACATAAAAGCGCAAACTGGGGAAGACGCACAAAAAAAAATCACAAACATTTTAAAACATTACAGTTTGTACGTTTTTTTTGGGTATCTTTTATGTCCCTGAGCTGGTTGGCGACAGAGTGATCAGACTGTGAGAAAAGTAATAACACACTAATCAGACCTGAATGAACTTTGCCGAGTTTGGTGTCAGTAGCTTGAAAGGTCTAGGACGAGTTACGGTTGGAAATGTTTGGTATAATAATAATAATAATAATAATAATAATAATAATAATAATAATAATAATAATAATAATAATCTTATAAAGAAAAAACAAACAGCTTTTTCAACCTAACATAAGATCGTTACCTGAATCGTAGGTTGTACAGAAACTATATAAACTAGTAAACCAAACCTTTAAAAAGGTGAGCTGTTTAATTTAACCAAATATGAAATCAAAGTTTGTAACAGTACAACAACAACATAATTCTAATACCATTTTGTCCTGATCGCTCTGTTACGATCGTTAGGGGAAGATTTGCATACACGCTGCGTGATTGGTAGTTTACAGTCAGGGTCTTATGTGACTGTAGACTCTCGACCAATCACAGAGCAGAAAAACTCTACACACCCAATGTTTTTGTTTTTTTTTTTTTTAACTTATAAACCCCTAATGTGTATCCATATATCCAGTGGTTTCATAATTCAAAGCTGGGAAGTTCCACTGATTTTGTGTTTAAGGCCATAGTCTTAGTTTAAAAAACATTTTCATTTCCTTCCTCGTATAATCCAATGTAGAATGAAGAAACAAATGAATAAGTTTGAATGAGTCTGAATAAATAGCAGGTTCTTCAACCAAAGCTTTGTGCATGTACAGAGCCTGAGTACATTTTCTTTTCTGGATTTAGGTCTTCTTACAAAACCTGAAGATGAATTTAAACACAACTTCTCTCACTTGATTACAAAGCTCAGGTTTGTTGGCTGTAGAATATTTGCTTGCTTTACATCCTAGTAAAATGCAGTTATAGTAAATATCATCACACTTGGAACATTGCTTGTCCAATCAGATTAGTATACCAAGACTAATAGCTGTTGGTCTATAAAGAGTTTTACAGGGACAAATTCAACCAACCAATCAAATTTCAATTTCATAGTTTGGCCTCCAGAGGGCAGTGTGATTTTACTTTAACACTCAAGTGTAGGAAACTTTCCTATGATGGAAGAGAAAACCACAGCTGTGGTGTGTTTAGTAGCGATCGCAAAGCTCTGCACACTGAAAATCCCTGTGTTTAAGGGCCATATATCCATTCAGATTCACTTTAGGACTTTTGTAGGTCACAGCTACTTGCATGTTTGCTCATGCTAATGAACAGTTTACTGTATATTTGGTGCTGTGTAAAAGGAAAAAAAGTGTTTCGCTAAAAAACATCCATTATTTTGTATGTGCATGTGTAAGTTTCCCAAAGTGTCTGTCACTTCCTTCAACAGTGGACTTTAGAAGAAAGTGTTTTTCATTCAATTTGGAACAAAAGGCTGCTGGGAGAATCTTAAAATCCCCAGCACACAGATGTTTATCACATACTTACTCATACTAATTTCATCATGCAGCTTATTTGGTACTAAACTAAAACTATTTTACAATATATGACCAACAAAAAGAGAAGGTAGAAAGGTAAAAAGGTAGAAAAGTCGGCGGAGGTAGAGAAGATGGGACGTATGCACATTTGCCAGGACATTTTGTCCCCACTGAGATATAAAAGCCTCTTACATATCCAGACACACACACACACACACACACACACACACACACACACACGCACACACACACACACACACACACAAACAAAGTGGTGATTTGCTGAACTTGCTTATTATCCTTTGCAAATATCCAGTTGTATCTCCTGTGTTATTAAGGGCTTGCGGCGATCACTGTACAAAAGGCAGGTAGCAATAGAAAACAAGCAACTTTTCTACACACAGCTTATCAAGTGAAAGCTCACGGCTGCCTGCGTCTGCCCCTGGAGTTTGAGCTCTGAAATTGAGTTTTAATTGGTTCTTCCTGCAGTACCACACACTTCAGCACAGGCTGGAATAAGCCCAGCGCTGAGGACAAACAGCATGAGTGTGTTTAACTTCCTATGTGACCAAAAACAAACCAACAAAGGTTAGAAATCATTCACCAGAAAAGACTACGCTGAAATAGATAATTAAATCTGCACTGGATACATCAGACATGACATTATGACTTATTTACTACAGTTCTACTTACCATAGCTATACATACTACAGTTTCAGGGGTCCCAGGTTGGGCTTGGGTTTTTTCTGTGTCAGTTTCCTCCAGGTTCTTTGGTTTCCTACTGCCTACCAAAAACAGGCTGGTAGCTTGACTGCAATTGGAACTAGGTGTGAATTAGTTTGTGCTGCAAATGACTAGTGTCTCATCAGAACTGCATTCCTGCCTCACACCTAGTGCTTCCTGATTAGGCTCTGAATAATTCGGTTACTGTAGATGAATGAATTAAAGCAAACGAATGAATTAAACACCAGCATTAATTAGGTAACTAATACTGTGCGCTTGTGCCAAGGTAATGACATTACTATAGATAAAGAGGGAGTAAATTAGGCTTAATGAGGTTTATGTAAATTTTACTCTTGTTTTTTTGGGTTAATCAAATTAGCTTTATTGAGCTAATCATTGCTAATAATTTTTTAGGTCAGACCCTTTAGGTGTAAACAACAGCAGGGTACACGACTCCCGTCTGAGGTCGCCACAGACCAGATAGCACACAGTTTTATTCAGTTGTTCACTTTAGTCAGTCGTGTGTTAACAGCTAACAACAACCCCAAAAATATATTTATACATGTTGATTTATTACTAAGTTTCATGAAGGAAAAAGAATGTGGAGATTTAATAACCCATTAACAAGACCGTTTCGCATTATACTCAAGGATAGCCGTGAGTCAGTGAATCAGTCATAGTGAGTATGTCCTGTTGAATCATTCGGTAATTCAGTAACAATGAATCAGCTGTGTTAGTGAATCAGTCACAGTGTGTTATTCAGTGATTCCATCACAATGAGTCAGTGTGAGTCAGTAAAGCCATCACAGTGAGTCAGTCTGTTGATCAGTGAATCATTCATAGTGAGTCGGTCCTGGTGAATCAGTCAGTAAGTCCTTCACAGTGAGTCAGTGTTTTAATCGCTGAGTATATTAGCCACAGTGAGTTAGTTTCGATGAATCAGTCACTAATTCAGTAACTGAGTCAACAGTGTGAGCGGATCTGTCCCAATGAAAAAGCAATGAATCGGTCACAGTGACTCAGTGTGTTAGTCAGTGAGTAAATGAGTAAATATGTGTCAGTGAATCATTGTTCTAGTGAATACACAAGGTAGTTAATAGCATGTCAGTCAGTAAATCGGTCATATTTGGACAGTGTGAGAGTCAGAAAGTTTTTTGTTCTGTAAATCAGAGAATTAATGTGAGTCAGTGTGTCATTTGTGAATCAGTGATGTCATTGTATAAGTAAATCACTAAATCAGTAAAGGAAAGTCAGTGTGTGATTCAGTATGCTTCCAGTCAGTAAGTCAGTCATGATGAAACAGTGAGATAATGTGTGATTCAGTAAGTGAATCAGTCACAGTGAATCAGTGTGGAAGTTAGTGAGTTAGTCAGTCAGCAAATCGGTCAATCATAGTGAATCACATTCAGTCAGTGGATTAGTTAGTATTCAGTTAGTTATACAGTATATTACCCCCAATATATGATTAGGTGATGTTAGAAAACAGCAAATAAACAAGATACATTTACTTAACGCATACTGTATGCTGGATACAAGGAATAACCTCTGTCTGCTTGGTGTTGTTGAAATCCTTTGTGACCATCTAAATCATGCTGAAATCACTTGGCTCTGATGCCCTGTAGCTCATAACTGAGCTACTGACTGTCCATCCCTGTGGACAAACAGCTCCATGCAAGAGACACTGACACACAACCACATGCATGCACCTCCGCCACTAGCTTTTAGGTAAATTCAATTTGGGATTCAATTTCTCTTGCACTGGAGGTAATGTGCTTGTCGTGTTCAATAAGAGATTGTTTCCCCAGTGAAGAGCTGTTTCAGTATACTAATAAGCTGCTGTGATAGGGTTATCCTCTGCATAGAAAAAAAATATTAAAATCATGCTTTGTTTTCTGTCCAAGACACAAACAAAAAACACATTGAAAAAAAAACCCCTCAGTTTCCATCAGCATATGAAGCTGATGAGTTCATATCCTTCAGGAACATAAGATCCTGTTTTTCTTTGTTCTCACATATCCTGAGAAGATCAGTGCCGATTTATGTTTGCCATCCACTGAACTAATCACAGGCCAGCGTGCAGATCTGTATTGACCTGCGGCCACTCGCATTAAAACCTATTGAGTTTAGAGCTACAGTGATTGAGCTCCCTAAAGAGCCGAGCTTTAGTGCAGGCTAAATTCATTGCTGTGCCTTTTAAGGATGGATCTGTCACAGGCAGCACACAATCAATAGGCAAACTGACTACTGCCTCTGTTACACGTCTAAAGCTTTTATGCATATGACAACCTTTTTCCTCAAATATGCAGTTGCTTACAAGTCCTGAGATACTCGACCTCAGAGTAATGATTAAATATGGTGGATAAACAGGTACTAATAAATATCACATGCTGTGTTCTTATTTTGAGAATAAGTCTCAAGATTCACTGAGCTTTAATACCTGACCCAGTAAACCAGGATGAAGATGTATTTATTGATAAAGACTTCAGAGCACGTCTATAAGTCACTCTGGATAACGGCGTCTGCCAAATTCTGTCACTGTGAATGTAAAAAGCCTCACAGTATCACGCTTTCTTCAGCAGCAGCTGATCTGTACGTATGATGAACTGTATGTTACTGTACGTTTCCTAATTGATGAAGGCGATTGAAAAAAACAAAATCAGGCATCAGGAAATATTACAGTATCTATCAAATTTATTTACTGTACCTCCTCATCCTACCTCTAAAAAAAACACACATACTAGCATACATCGGCAACTCAAACATTTTCGACCATCACACAATCTGTCCTGCATGTAAGAGTCTGTGTAACTGTGAGAAACCGAGAAACTGTGTAACTCCCCTTTAAGAGGTCATTTTGTATCGTCAACATAATCATCATCATCATCGTTGTCGTCTTCTGTTGATTCCTTCCCATTGAATATAGGTCTGCGGTCATTTGGAACACGTGGTCTGATCCTCTGCCAGCGATTTGGAGGCCATATGATATGAGATGCTCTGCCATGGAGGAGTCCGAGTGAAACCTGTAGAAAGGGGCAATCCTGTTTACTGACCTTTATATATATATATATATATATATATATATATATATATATATATATATATATATATATATATATACATATCTATGTTTATATATATCCATATATATATATATATATATATATATATATATATATATATATATATATATATACATTCCCAAAATGCTTCAAACCCACCCGGCTGAACTGAACTAATTTGACTGAATAGTGAGACAGAAGATAAAATCTGTAACCTACGTTAGAACTAAATTATCAAGGGAATGTTTAATTTAGCTCTGTTTGTGTTGTGCTGCTAGCGATGAACTCCTCATGCAGAATTTAAGATGTTATGGTGTTCAAACAGCATCTTTAATCTTTAATAGTGTGCGAGCACGGTCAACCTGAGCATGCAGAGCAGAGCGGCATCAGTCATTAACATTAATAATGAGTTCAAGGTGCCGTGCATAGCAGCTCGGAAGCGATGTGTTAGTGAGAAGTAAGAAGAGTGAATGTCTCAGCGCTTGCAGAAATGAAATGTTCTCTTTCATGTGGGACAGTTTGTCAGCTTTCTCGTGTCGCAACATGTCTGCAGACTGTTCGTTACGATAAGTTCAGAGTCACAATGATATCCCAGTACTATTAATTATAGTTAGAGTTAACAATTAGATCTGACTTTTCTCTGTTTGTGTAAGGATATATATCTAAATATATTCTGTAATTTGATCTCTCTCACTAGAAGTCTTGTAAATGACAAGATGTTGTACCATTGTAGAGAAAAGTACATTATTTATTTCTATACTTCTTGCTTATTATCCAATTAACTATTTGTGTATTTTGGTAATAAAAGTATATTACTATAAACTATAAGTTTGCTTCACTACATATTTAAGCCATGGTTTGTGTTAAAAGGTGAATGTTATTTACTGTATGTTCAATGACAATTAATTGCTCTATGTGCATTATAACATTACAGTTACGTTTCTATTCTTAAAGTGAAACATTAACAGGTCAACAGAAAAATCTTTCATTATCATGACATACCTAAAACTTGCTGTTGTTGCTGCTTATACAGTTGTCAGATCTTATATATCTTGTATAGCATTCCCAAGTGATTAGCTTTTATTTACTGGCAAATGTGTAATAATAATAATATTAGCCTTGATGAGTTTCTGTTAAGGCACATTCTGGTAAAGCTGTTAGAGCCGCCTGGCGTTCCAACACTCCACGTTTCACATTGTTCTTTGCTAATAATGGAGGTGATATGAGCAGTTTAGCAAACATCACGATGACCAAGCTTTTATTGCACTATTTACAACCGGTGCTCTCGAATAAATCGTATCTCTTTGTTCTCTTGCCATTCATTGTGTGCAGGACAGAGAGAGAAAGAGATGCAATTTAGACAGTGTAGCCTAGCCGTAAATTCCAAATCCTCAAGCATCAACAGCAGAGGAATTCATAGCTGACCTTGGTTTTACTCATTTAAAACGGGTTTTTGCTCAGAACCGAGTTCTTGAGAACATCCCTATCACTCACACAGTGTCACATGGGGCAGCTGTGCCTGGAGGGCAGACAGAGCTCACTGCCTTCATTTAAACACAGCTAGCAGACGCTTGTGATTGGCTAAGCTAATCACCCCGACAGCAGAGCAATTATACTTTCATGGACTCTGGGCAGAAAAGAAAAAATCCAGCTCTTCAGAAGTTGTAAAGTACAAAACTATTTTATACATAAAATATATTCATATCTAGAGAACTCTGAAAAGTTGTTAGTTCGAGCTTTGAGAAACTAGACAATTATAATTTTAGATAATGCTTAAAACATTTAATCACAATTAAAATTGATTTAAACAATTATTTAGGCATAAAATAATACACTTCATCTATCTAAGAGAAAACAGGCTCTCACAACAGACCACTGCACCACCTGGGACCCCGAGTTCTATACCTTCTAAAGTGATTGCACATGCTCTTTACTGTTCTTTAGCTTCAAGGATCAACCAGAGCCAATTCAATGTGAAGTAATCAATCTGGCAACAGACGAGCGAGAGCCCAATGTTTTGGGCAGCTGAGAAAGCCAGACAAAGCTCCAAGTGCTTACTGCTCTCCGAATAGCTCAGTTTCGAGGATTTGTTTGCAAATACCTGGAAAGGCTGGAAAGGATTAGCTAAAGAGGGGGTTCAGGGTACGCAGAGGTCTCCGAGTCTTAGTGCCATAGTATGATATCACAACTAAACCCAAAACAAATAAACTCCTAAACCCTGTGATAAAACACAATAAACCATGATTGAGCTTCAGCTAATGGTAACGTTGGGATGTAGTGAATGTGCTGGACTAACAATCGGAAGATTGTGAATTCAATTCCCACATCCACCAGCCTGCCGCTGCTGGGCCCTTGAGCAAGGACCCACAACAAAAAAAGTGTTTTTTATTTCTTGTATGTCTCAGTGATTTGATAACGATTAACATATTCCTATGAAAAATCATCATTTCTATCTGTTTTTTATTTACAATTAATCCAGCACAATGTCCGCAGCACAAAAGCAAGGAAGCTATCACTTTTTGTCCTCACCAGCTCTCTTTTGTTTTTCTCTGGAAGTTAATAAGACAGGAAAGAAGTAGTTTGTTAAGGATCAACTTTACCTCTGACTGTTAGCGTGAACTTTACCTCTGACTGTTAGCGTGAACTTTACCTCTGACTGTTACAGGGAACTTTACCTCTGACTGTTACAGGGAACTTTACCTCTGACTGTTAGCGTGAACTTTACCTCTGACTGTTACAGGGAACTTTACCTCTGACTGTTAGCATGAACTTTACCTCTGACTGTTAGCGTGAACTTTACCTCTGACTGTTAGCGTGAACTTTACCTCTGACTGTTAGCGTGAACTTTACCTCTGACTGTTAGCGTGAACTTTACCTCTGACTGTTACAGGGAACGTTACCTCTGACTGTTACAGGGAACTTTACCTCTGACTGTTACAGGGAACTTTACCTCTGACTGTTACAGGGAACTTTACCTCTGACTGTTACAGGGAACTTTACCTCTGACTGTTACAGGGAACTTTTACCTCTGACTGTTACAGGGAACTTTACCTCTGACTGTTACAGGGAACTTTACCTCTGACTGTTACAGGGAACTTTACCTCTGACTGTTACAGGGAACTTTACCTCTGACTGTTACAGGGAACTTTACCTCTGACTGTTACAGGGAACTTTACCTCTGACTGTTACAGGGAACTTTTACCTCTGACTGTTACAGGGAACTTTACCTCTGACTGTAAGGGGGGACCCTCTCAGTAAATAAACATCACAAATCTGTCACACTTTTAAATCCAACATACACATGAATGTCTAATTTATTACTAAAGAAATAACATGCAGTATTTGGTGATTTTCACACTCTGGTCTGAATCAAAGTATGAATGTTCCTGGTGTCCCCTGCAGTGTTTGTTTCAGACTCACTTGTTCCTATCAGTGTGGGTGTTCATCTTATGTTGTCACATACATGGTTAGTGGTTGAGACGTTGGACTACAGATCAGAAGGCTGTAAGTTTAAATCCCAGGAAACCCCTGGCCTTTAACCCTCATCTACTTAGTCTTATAAAAAACATGTAAGTGGCTATGGATGAGGACAGCCAAATGCTGTAAATGTAAATGACTTGTGTTGTGGAAACTAATGATCGTGGCACAGTTCCAGTGCAACCGTATTCACAGATAGTATCAAGTTTGGTACCGTGGTGAGCTTCCTGGTCCACATGACAGTTTTTTTTGACCAACATGACCAATTTTTCATGCAAACTCTGTTTCAGAGCTTAAACATGTGAAAGCCTCCTTAGAATGGGGGCAGTAATAATAACCTTTAATTCACCTTTGTGGCACATCTGGCACAGAAAATGAATCAATGAATCAATGAATGCTACTGTCACAGAAAATAAATCAACACCTTCTAATCAGTCAAAAAGGAAAGTTCAGCATATAGCTGTGCTGTAAGGTGCATTAAATAAGACAAAATCACTCCACTGCAGTGACCTTTAAAAGGAGGCAACCCCTGTGTTAGTCTTAATTACACACGTTTTACAAACATAAAAACACCAGGCAGTGTTTAAAAGCTAACATTTAAACCCTTCATTTCAAGGTTAAAAATGAAGCCTTACATCCCACAGCTGCAGCCCCACTAACACACACACAAACATATACGCACACACACGCACGCACAACCCCCACCTCACCCCATAATGCATCAAGTCAAGGTGAAACTGCAGTCCACAATAAAACGGCAAAAACAAACTGCCCGAAACATCCAGCAGGTATATTTCTCCAGTGATATACGACCTGACAGTGTTTTGGCAAATATGTCTAACATACCACTGTACGATGCGGTCTGTGTGTAGGAGAGCAAGTGCAGCAAGCATTCTGAGGAATGGATGTGCACCGGTAATAAAAGAGACACCATGAGAAGCTTATTCATTTACTTCCAGACAAGAACCATCATTTAAAAATGGGCAAGAAGACAAAAATACATCAACGTTTCGCAGAGCCACAGGCTGCACAAAAGGACATTTGAAATTCAGACACAAACTCTTGTTGCTGTAAAAACAGCATCTGACCATAAACACCGGTCCTTAACATGAGCAACACAACATCTAAAATCTTCCTAGAAAAAAAAAATCTGTCAGTTGATACAGTAACTGTTTGAGTAGGGATGAAAAGAGAAGAGGGCAAAGTGACAGAAAAACACTGTTCTTTTCAATAATACATTTAAAGGGTGTGTGTGTGTGTGTGTGTGTGTGTGTATGTGTGTGTGGTGTCAGTATAGCGCACAGCGTGGGCGAGGTGGCAGAACAGTGCATGACTGTAAACAATGTCCTCAGGAAGCAGCTATCTCTGTGTTCCGTACATTTTTCATACCCTTCTTTTGGAGCCATCTATAGAGGTGACATATGTCAATGACGTGTTTGTGTTTGACCAATTCAGAGGTTCCAAGTTTGCTATTAAAAAAAAATCTAGCAGGCAAAGAGATAAAAAAAAAGAATTTCACCCAAGAAAAAAGCCTTAGTGAATGTTGGTAGAAAGGAAAGATTTTTTTTTTTCAGATGTGCGCCAAGCAACAGTAAGAAAACAGCGAGAAAAAGTTGTGAGATGGGCTACAGAATAATAAGCAGCTCCTCCATTTTAGGATTGTTTCACTAGATCTGGTGATTATTTAGACACCTTTGGTGACCTTATTTTACAAAATACTTCATTTCATAGAAATATAATGCCTAATAAAAAGATGGTAGCAAATGTCCTGTACTCAATATGGTTCTCCAGATCTTATTACAGCTTCTGGTCACTGATCACTATTGTTCTCAGAATACAATCACTGATCACTAGTGTTTTCAACATCCAATCACTGATCACTATTGTTCGCTACATCCAATCACTGACCTCTATGATTCTCTGCATCCAATCACTGATCACTATTGTTCACTACATCCAATCATTGATCACTATTGTTCTCTACATCCAATCACTGATCACTATTGTTCGCTACATCCAATAACTGACCACTATTGTTCGCTACATCCAAGCACTGACCACTATTGTTCTCTACAATATGCAAAAATATTGATCAGTGATTGGATGTTGAAAAAAATATTGATCAGTGATTGGATTTTGAAAAAAAATTTGATCAGTGATTGGATGTAGCGAACAATAGTGATCAGTGATTGGATGTAGCGAACAATAGTGATCAGTGATTGGATGTAGCGAACAATAGTGATCAGTGATTGGATGTAGCGAACAATAGTGATCAGTGATTGGATGTAGCGAACAATAGTGATCAGTGATTGATCACTATTGTTCGCTACATCCAATCACTGATCAATATTTTTTTCAACATCCAATCACTGATCACTATTTTTTTCAACATCCAATCACTGATCACTATTGCTCACATCAAGTAATAATTGATCATTTTTTTTCCCCAACCATTGTTTGTCCCACATACAAAACCCACACCATTTTAACAAAAAATGTTTTTATATGCAAAAAATGATAATATACTGAATGTGCAAAAGTTGATTACATCATCTGGAGACTTCTAAGAGCATATTGCCTGTACAATAGGTACCTTTACCTAACCTGGGCTGGAAAATGTGGAACTGAAAGTAACTGCTAAACCGAATCAAATGCATATCTGATGGACAAATTTTTATTAGAGACTGGTCTGATTACCCTACTAAACCATCCATGTTAGCACCTCTGCCAATTCTATATTACATGGAATAAAATTTATTCACCGGTCCAAAGGTGTTGCTGTCAAAGCTGTGTCCTTGATGGTCGCCCTCGATCCACAGATGTCCATCTGGAACTCGCACGTAACGGTTTTTATATCCCAGAGTCCTGCAAACAGTCAAACAAACTGGAGTTAAACTTCCCTGTAGCATTTAAACAGAAAGATACTAACTCAGTCTTCCTAGAAACAACTCAGTGAAACAAAACATATGTTTCTGATAGCTAACCATTAACTAAAACACAATATCCGTTTTGCCACCGGCATTAATTTTGGATCAATAATCGACAACAATAAGCCAAGAATATTCTTGGCTTTTCCAGTTGAGTCTGTGATGTGCTGCTGTCTCTTATCTGTAGTGGTGCTTTGGGGAGGACCCTGGTCTAATTGGTCAGGGGTTAAGAGGCTGCTGATAGTAGCAGAAGGAACAGAAGAGAAGACTTTCCGCTCAGGCAACATGAAATACACCAACCACAATTACAGCTGAAATTGTTGCACGACTAGAATGTAACCCATCGAGAGGTGTCAAGTGTCACCAATCACCAACAGACATAGACCAGACGAATCCTGAGCAAGGTGAATCGCTTGGACTTCACTTTGTATGAACTGGACTACATTAATCCCGTTTTAGCTACAAAAACATTGACTAGTCCATGCCATTTCTAAAAGCATACAGATACAGTCCAAGAGCCTCAGCGAGAAAATGTGATTTCAATGACCGTGGCATGGTTACTGGTGCCAGACAACAACCAGCTTGAATATTTCAGAAAATGTTGATCTGGGATTTTATTTTCCTGCATGAAACTCTCTAGAGCGTACACAAAACAGTGCAAAAAAAAAAAGAAGAAGCAGTTCTGTGGGCAGTTGATGAGAGAGGTCAGAGGAGAATGTCTGGTTCACGCTGACAGGAGGCTTCTGTAGCTCCAATAACCACTCTTTATAACCATGTTGAGCAGAATGCATAACAGTTCAAGTCTTGAGGTGGATAAGCTACACCAGCAGAAGACCATATTGTGTCCCTTTTCCTATCAGCCAAGAACAGAAATCTGAGACTACGGTGGTCACAGTCTCACAGAAACTGGGCAGCTGAAGACTAAAAACAGGCCAAATGATATACATCAGGAGATAGAAAGACATTTAAGAAGTAACAGAGCATTATTTCTGCAGAGAACATAAATGTCTCCTATCTCTTTCTTTGTAGGTTTATGTTCGCCGAATGAATCGAGGCAGAGCCATATTTTGCCTGCAGGCCTTGAGACTGACACCTGTGGCCTAATCGTTTTTTTGCCAACAACAAAAACAACTGATATAAGGAGAGAACATTTTCTTGCTGTGTCTTTAAATACAGCCAGAAGCATTTTGCCTAATAATCAATACTCAGTCCTTCATTAAGAAGGCACTATTAGCTAATTAGAAATCAACATTTCAAAATCAGCTCGGGTAGAAATCCCGAGCTGTAGTGCTACTGGAATATGATTGTTTATAAGACAGATTTCTACGATTTTTGTATTAGAGGAAGGAAAACTAATCAGAGCTGATTAATGGCAGTGGATGAAATGTTGTATTAAGTACTAATACAAAAACAACTGTACTCTTACACATGGGTCAGAGAAGAAAAATGATTAGTAAAAAGTAATACATGTAGGGTCTTTATAAAATATTTTATAGGCTATGATTAAACATATAATCATTAGTAATAATGTTTCTAGAAAATAAAAATCAATTATTTAACTGTATAATATATTTTATCTATCCTATCCTAGCTATTGTTACTATTAACATGGATTAAGCATTTAATGTTATTTCAGTCAGGACCACTTGAGTCAAAATAAGACAATTCTTTTAGGGCCTGTTTACACCTGGTCACTTCACGTGATTTCTCTGATCCGATAGCTATCTGATTTGTTAAAACTGTTCCATTTACATTAGGCCACATAAATGCGTCTTGGCGAATCGGATATCAATCTGATCTCTCTATTCCCGCCCAATATGCAAATATATTTCACCTCATTTCCGGGGTAATTGAAATGGACCACGTTTTGGTGTGTGCGGTTGCTACAAAAAACAGCATTTACTGTTTGCTGCATTTTCGCTGGCAGCAGCAGTGGTGCATTTTAAGTATTAAAAGGAGACGCCTGGGTGAAAGATCGGAGCAAACACTGGTGGGAAAACATATTAGTTTCTGGCGCGATGAACGACTCGCAAGTTACCTGCGAGTGACGTACTTCCGTTAGGGAGGAGTATAGCGCTGACGTATGTGGCTTGAACAACCACATGCATTTACACCTGTACAGTTTCATCTGAAATGCGTCCCAGACCCCCTCCTGAAGGGGTTTGAGTGATCGGATTTATATCCGTCTCGAAACCGTTTCGGAGCACATTTACACCTGGTCTTTTTACCATCGGATAGCTATCGGATCACAGAAAACGCATGAAGTGACTAGGTGTAAAAACCCCTTAGACATATTCAAAATATTTTATTTGCAAGTTTGTTAAAATTACATTTTGGCGCTATGGCTGTGTTCTGAATTCCCCATCCGTTTCATGAGCTCCATGAAAGCTAGTCAGGGAACAGCAGCAGGTTCTGGGGACTCCCATCTCCCATTTAAACTGGGAAGCGGCAAAAATCCCCCCATTAGAACAGAGCCTGCATCAGTGACAACAAAATGACACTGATTAAGTTCAACAAAAGTTTCAAGGAGGAGCTAGGGGAGGAGGTGGGTTGCAGCAATGCAGAGGAAACAGACAAGCAGGCAGACTGAAATGCCTTTAAATAGGGTGCCCTGTTTGAAAGAGACCAATTGAACGCTTAGTAATCAGATCAGCTGATAGAGCTGGGGTAGACAATTAGACAGTCAGCTGATAGAGCTTGATTATGTGGCCTGCCTGAACTGACGCTGATCGCTACATTTATAGTTGTTAATGTAGCACATACTGAGTAACACATGTACTCGATTAGGGATCCATTTCAGTCGGTTCCAAAGCAATATAAAATATATTATAGAATAAATTAAGATGACTGATCCGATAGGACCGTAAGTGTAGATATGAATGGAAAAACATAACAAAAACGCGGAAGGAGAAAAGATTTTTAAGAGCCTGCATCAAGGTCTTTTCAAAAAATAATGAAGAGCATTCAGATACGTGTTACAGACGTTTCAACAGTTTTTGAATTTCAATAGGTTTTCTGTTTTGTGGCTGGCTGACTGCATGTGGGACTATACCGCATTAGCACTCATTGTGCATGGCGTAAATGATTTCTCACAGACTGCACAATAAGCTTTCCGGACATTTTTATCAACAACATCTGAAAATCTTCTAGCTATTTATCAGAAAACTTTGCATCCCTCCATTTTGCAGAAACTCATACTCTCATAGGTACTGTTTTATTTTTAGCTAAAGCTTGTAATTTAGTCCTTTGACAGCTGTACGGTTGCTTTCAGCTTGCAAAAGAAAAAAAGAAAAAAACAGTATCACTCATCTCGCATGGAACCATGACAAGAAGCCTAAAGAAGCATTATACGGTGGTTCTGATCTAGTGATTTGATTGGAGGAGAGGCAGTGATGATGTGCATATGAGAGCACTGAGAGATTGTTCTGTATATCAGAGCGCTTTCAGGTGTGCAGATACCATCGCTGATTACACAACAGGTAACAAATATGGATGCGGTTATGAAAATGGCATTAGGTTGAAGTTATGAATAGCGGTCAGATAAGAATGAGGGAGAAAAAGAAAAGGGGTCCGACTTCATCTGTGTAAATCAGGAATACTGATATAAGCAAGTCTGCAGCCGGGAAACGGTTGATGTGTTGCTTGGCAACACTTTTGTTAACTAATGGAATCATAACCGACCTATTTGTGTTGGCGGAGCTGAAAGGTAATCACAGCCAGGCCAATATCCAGCATCACGGCGCTTCTGTCATATTGTTTGCTGAGATTTATAAGGCTCCACAAAACAATGCCATTACACAGACAGGCTGCGTTCAAATGTAAACAAATACTCTGGTTAGATGGAGTCTGATTAATATGCATTTTTTTTTTACTTTCTAATGCTATTTATACTGTAGTGCTGATAAATTCTCAGTTCTGATTGGTCAGAGTGTGTCGATTCATTTTCTACAACATTAGATCTGACAGTAGTGCAGGCTGCCAGGCAATCACAAGTTCATATCAAGGCACTCGTTACTGTTTCTATAGTAACAACAACGTACACACAGGAGTACGCTCCACATGAATGTATAATAAAAATATGTGCAATTGTTAACTTTTTCAGTGAGCAAATGACCTTCATTTTAACATGTCAGCAGCAACTTTTAATTTTCCAACACGGAAAGGTGTTTATGATGGAGGACGAACTGTAATTGTGGAGTAAGAGGAATAAAACACTAGAGGATTTTCTGTTACAGGAAAATATACTTCATTTTGGTGAAGAACAATTTATATAAAATCTGCATCTGTTTATAGATTGGGCACATTTTGTGTATTTGTAAATCACCATAGTTTTAATGTATATTTTGCGTATTTTTTGCAGTGTATCTATTTGATTTTGTGGTACAAGAAAATATGATTCTAAATCATATCACATACGGGCAGATTTTTTAGTATATACTTTGGAGTAATTACAATATTCTATAATGCAAACAACATCTGTTTAGTCTATTACATAAGCTTGTGGGTAATGTTGATTAAGAGTTCATTAAAAGGTGAACTATGGTCAACTCGAAATTCCTACTCGGAAAGTCAGGAAGGTTTCGTCCACTGCAGGGTGAAGTCAAGACGTCAGCAACATCAACAGTGAATAAAAATATAACTTTGCTATGTTAAATCATATAGAGTTCCCTGTTTGGAGAAAGTAAATATATCATAAATTCATGATCAATAATGGCTGGTGATGTGAACGACAGTGACCGTTGGTGTCTAGATGTGGGCGTGTCCAGAGACATGACAAAGGTATCGGTGCAGCGACTAATGGGAGCGAAGAGAGTAGAGCGCAGGTAATCCATGGCAAAAGCACCCACTGCATCTCCTTCGTCTCATATGATTTGATGCAGATACACACTGCTGAATTTTATACTCAAACACCAAACCCCCATCCAGAATGTTTCATTTTAGCGACATGAAAACTGATTTGGAATGCTAAGTTGTCACCCGCTGATAAACATTATTACCATGGCAACCAGTAGTAGGAACGCCTGCTGGCGTCTTCATAATGCAGCAACTGGAGACTAGCAGCGATAACATCACTGTAAGTGTGAACGCAGAATAACAAAAAAAAACACTTTCAAAGATGTGGCCATTTTGCCCCACTCTGCAGCTCCGATATGCCAAACTCAAAACTTATGGCTTTCCAAGTTCATACTTTTGAGTCAAAAGCAGCATAATAAAGTATAATGCATCAATTTAATTCTAGTCCATTAAAATGTAGTTTATTGTGAGTTATTATAATCCATTAACAATTATAATCCTGTGTAAAGAATGTTCTGTAATAACTCTAAAATGACTGTGTAAAATGTTAGAATTATCACAGGGTTTGGGACGGTTACATTTATTTTTGGTTTTCTTAGACACTAGGGTGATTTTGTTGAGCAGATCTGGCAACTCTATAACCAGGTGACAAAGCTTCTTGACCAATTGAACAGTTAAGGAAATTGTTTTTATGAATAAATGCAGCATTTATTTTGAAAATATAGTCAGAATTGCATGCAAAGGTATTACTAGGTTGTAAAGCCTCTGAAAACTAAAACAAAAATAATAAGTCCAGACAAAATGAAATAAAATCAATTAGGCCATCAAAAGGTGATGATTAAATACTGATAATTAAAAATAATAAATAATAAAAAAACGGACTGCTTAATGCTACTAATACGGTATTGTTCAGAAAACTTGCATCCTCTAAATATGCTTTTTTCACTTGGATTCAAGTTCAGCGCTTAAAGGCAGGGTCTCCGATTTGTGAAAGCCAATGTCGACATTTGAAATCACCAAAACAAACACGCCTCTAACCCAAATGTGTCCCACCCCTGTATTGATAGCTCCGCCCACACATACATACGTAACCCAGGCAACTAATGGAAAGAAAAGTGTCTTTATCATAGCTGAAGGGAAGAACAATACGATTGCAAATAAACAAACAAGCAAAAATGACACACAAGCATAATCATGTAAAGGACAAAGGCATATATTAGTTCTGTGTAACAAAGCAAAACCAACGTTACTCACCTATCGAAAAGGAAAAAAGCGCCTCGGCGTCTTAAGTAAAGTTGAATTTCCCGAGTCAATAACTCCTGAGCTAAATGCTGTTACTACACAAAACACGGTTGTAGTTGCCTCTCTACATTACTACAATAGAAATGAGATGTTATTTGTGTAGTAACAGCGTTTAGCTCAGGAGTTATTGACTCGGGAAACTCCAACCTGTGAATATGTGGCCGACTTCCTGCTCCTTCAGTTCTCTCCAGCGCTGGAAAGCTGATCCTATATTAACACGTCCTACTTCTTGCCTTATCGTAAGCCTTTCTTCGCTTTCTTTCTTTGTTTTTATCCTCCATGTCAATGTTAAAACCGCTTTCTGCTAATGTCACACATGCGCACTGAACACTCTCTCCGCCACATATTGGCAAGCCCCGCCCCTTTCTGCTCATTAGCTGAACGTTTGTTTTGATTTTTGTTTTGATTTTTGTTTATTATTCGGCCCGACTCAGTTTTCTGAAGCATTTCTCAAAAATCGGAGACCCTGCCTTGACTGTTTCCCCATGACTGTTTTAACTATTATTAAACTTTATAGCTTTTGCCTAAATATATCAATATATCAGAATTTTTACTGTGTAAACATTGTGTACCTTTATTGTACGCTTGCACTGCAGACCCTGATTCCGTTGACAAATATTCTATGAAATAATTGAATAAATAATTAAATAAATAAATAACCTTCTCTAACAAAAAACACCCTCAAAACATGAGGTTTATTTCTCAACAAGGAAATTATAAAGAAATGTTTAGAGAATATCAGCAAAACCCTGTGTACCAGGACAATACACCACGCTCAGCTCACTCTTATTAACTTCTCTGAGCTCTGTGTGTAATTGCAGGCACCTAAAATAAAGTGTTATGCAACGTTCTGTGGACATCATAGTGGAAAAGGCGCACAGATGGAACCTTTAGTAAATGGCACTGCTGTCAATTGCAGGGGTCTGAGGAGTCATTAAATCGCTCCTTTCAGCCATCGCAGGGAGAAAAAAAAAGCATCCATTTCCGCCAAACTCCCCCACGTATCTCTGAACCATCACAAAGGTAATCAGTTTCACAGAGCCATCAGCGCTGCCTTTTCAGCTGCCGATCCAAAGATCACCTTGGGATGTGACACTGACGAGCCTGGGCGATTTAATGAGCGCTGCGAGCTTCAGTGTGCATTCACAGCCTGAGCAATTCAGACCGGGTTATTATGCGTGATCATAGATTTTATGTGTTTTTTTTCTCTCCTAAGTGGCTACAGAGACATAATGCAGTGGCTTTAATAGTCATTCATCAATCCATGGTGAGGCTTTAAGTGAATTAATTACGTTCAATTACCGGACAGCCGTCTGTACAGACGCCTCTAACAGTCTGACGTCAGGACATTACGTGACAGAATAACAATGATATCACCCAAAAATTAATAAAAAAAATAAATAGATAAATAAATAAAAGTTTACTGACTTGATGAAGTCTCCCTCGAGAGCAATGACGCGCTTGATAATTTTCTGTTTTGGGTTCTTGGGAGACCTGAAAAAAAGAAATAAATAGCGCTATTGTTAAATATTTTGATTAGAATGATTCAAATCTCAATGATAAAAGGAAGAAAAGGCAAAAGAAATGATAACGACAACAATGTTTATAATATTAAGCGATAATTAAAGAAGTTAAGAAAATAACTTAAAGTTAAAGAAAATTAGAGGTCAAACCCCATGTGGGGACTTTTCATTTCCAAATGTTTTCTTCATTTATTTTACAGATTATATCCCAAATATTTATATTGAAATGTTACAGGCAATCAAAGTCAAACAAGTTACATTTATATTTAGTGCTATTTTCTATTTTCTTTTATAGCCTGATGAAAATGAATTTCTGCTTTCATCTACCTCCATTAGTTCCTCAAAATATGGCACTGATTCAGTAGAAAGACAGAAATCAAGAAAATATTACTTTTACTGAATATAGCACAATATATATAAATATGGATTAAATGTAGGGTGGTCAAAGTTTGAGGTCGCAGAAATGTCCGTTTTGGGTTCATTAGAGGAAGTCTGGCAACGAATGGTTTATACAGAGATTTTCAAGGTCACTTTACAATAAAGAGACAAGGGGAAAGAAAGAGTGAAGGCAAACCAAAAGAAGAGCTACTGATCTCTGAGAGCAGTAAAGCCAGTGAATTCTGATTTGGAGTTAAAAGTTAATATGAAGCTGTCTGGTTGGAAAGGCAAAATTCTAAAGATACAAGCCTAAACCAATAGAAAGCTGGAAATCTTAAAAGCTAGTATAAAAGGTGGGGTTTCTGAATTGACAGACATGCAAACACACCTCCTTGTCCTGATTGGTTGACTGTTGGTGGTCCAGACCACCAGTTTCTCCTTTGAGGAGATATTTTGACGCTACCAAAATGTGTCAAAGCCAAATATTACAAACCATGCTCACTCACTCAGTCATTTTCTACCGCTTATCTGAACTACCTCGGGTCACGGGGAGCCTGTGCCTATCTCAGGCGTCATCAGACATCTAGGCAGGATACACCCAGGACGGAGTGCCAACCCATCTGAGGGCACATACAAACCATGTTGATTGTTAAAAAAAAACCCCCTAATGACATCTTTATATAATAACTGTTATATTATGCCCTTTTAGCCTTGAAAAGCAAGTCAGACAAGTTAGACTTCCTTGGAAAGCACACTGAGCTGATTCTGCTGGGCTGAATCCTTCCTCCATTGTAGTTGGCTTTTGACTTCTTCTCTGTTACAGGGATTTCACTGGCACCATTTCAGAATCTATACAGGATTCGGAAGTTAATCGAGCTCCAGCACGAGCCTCTCCATCACCTCCTGTGTCTCCTCCTCCTCCTCGTCGGTGGAGAGCATGATTTGTGCTCTTCATTAGTTTTAAAGGCCTCGATGTTGGAAGTGCTTATCGCAATTGTTACAAATGCAGAATGCTGAGATTTATCTGGCCCATTTCTCTAAACCATGAACTGCCTTTGGAAGATGGAACCCAAATACTACTCATCTTTTTACTCATTTTTTTTATAATCAGCTGCAGGAAGTAGAGCATGGAGCTTAAGAAATAGTTTGCAATGTTTTCTTGCATCTCATCTCATCACACTGTTGTGCTTAATGCGGTACTGTGTACTGAAGTTATTGTAGTGTTACTGCTTGGTCCTGAAGAAATGACTAGTAGAATAACAATAAAAACACAAACTTGATCTTCCCCATCACAGTGAAGGATATAGAATTTTCTGGGATGAAAACGTTACCAACGATTGTATTATCAGACAGCAAAGAGAACCCAGAAACAGTGTCATGAATAACGTCAAGACGGAGAAAAGCCACTAGTCAGCATTCAGTCCAGGAGCTGCCTCAGGCAATATGGCATCTTACACACGCGCACACACACACACACACACACACACACACACACACACACACACACACACACACACACACACACACACACTCTCTCTCTCTCTCTCTCCATCCTTAACTGGGTCACTAGCTCACTGCAGTTTCAGCAAACAAATGAGGAAGACAGGGTTAGCTGAAATAACAAAAAATAAGAAATAAAGGAGATCAAGAGAGTGTGTGTTAGAAACGAAAGAGAGACGAGACACTCTGCGTGCTTTCATCGTCTGTGTGAGCTCTGCTGTGACTGACAGCCCTGTTCAACCAACCAGCTTGCAGGCACTGCTTGAATGATGGGTGGTGATTTGTCTGTCCTTCGGGAGGCTGGGTTGTGCATGTGTGTATCAGAAGCACAGCACAGGCAGTGATGTTTGAGGAGCGAATACACTCTCTGTGTGCACCCAGTGTGAGAGCAAGCGAGCGAGCCAGTGAGTGTGTGTGTGTGAGAGAGAGAGAGAGAGAGAGAGAGAGAGAATCAGTACACTCACATCTCCCTCCCTCAACCAGATTCCACTCGCTGTTGATCACACGCTACAGAGTTGAGTTTCATTCCTGACTGGAATAATACGTTACTCAGACCAGGAGGATCTTCTTTCCTTACGGTAAGCTCTTCTCCTCTCCTCTCTTCTCTCCTCTCCTCTCTTCTCTTCTCTCCTCTCTTCTCTTCTCCTCAGATGACTCACGGCTTTCATATGTCATCAGTGTGTTAGGGTAGCGTGTCAATGCAGAGGCACCTCGCTAACGATTCTGACAGCATCGTTTTCCAGATTCAGAAGAACACCCTCCTTTTTTTTTGTTTGTTCTTTCTCTCATGGCGAGCTTGTTATCTTGACCTGCGTAGGCGGTTTTAGTGGTTTATACAGTGACTGACATACACACACACACACACTCCACAGGTATCAAGCAGATACATGAGACTATATGTAAAATGTGATGCTGATCTGAGGAAAGACATTTTGCAAGGTTTCCTACATCAAGTGTGGATTTAGATTTTCATACGTTTACATTAAAAAAGGACCAGTAGATATGAGTTAACATAGATGAAATAAAATTAAGGGGAAAGGAAGTAAGTAATATGCAAATCCAAGAATACAGCAAAGAATCTGAGCTCAAATCTTAACCTTACTTAAAGGATTATTCAAATTCATTTTTTTCAACCTAACATCTATCTACATATCTGTAATACACACTCATTTCCTTTACATGTTTTCCTGTTATCAGAAAAGAACAGAAAGTTGTTGGGGCAGTTGTGGACTTCACCAAATGTCTGCCCTTAGTCCTCCATTATACGTGAGCACCATGTAAACCAGGGATTCGGGTCATTTCTCAGAGCAAGGAAACGTGTACGATGTCTTGTTGCTATGTTACAGATGCGATTAGGTTTAAAAACAGCCGGAATTTTCCTTTAAGAGATCTTTAGGGAAATTAATATCTTGCTCATGAATGATATATATATATATGACATAAAGAGAGCTGGTTCTTTGTGTTGAGCTGCTAAATGTTTTGCTGCACTTTGGCTAGATATTTGTTTCTCTCTCTCTCTCTCTCTCTCTCTCTCTCTCTCTCTCTCTCTCTCACACACACACACACACACACACACACACGTACATTAGCAGCACAGCCTGCTCTCTGCACACACACTCTCATGCTGCCTATGGCAACCGTGCTCAGTATGCACCACTCTGACAAACCCGACACCTCACACTTCCTAACCATCCTGCTCCTCTCCTCGGCTCTGTCCATTTCCTGGACTATGGAAACAATCCGACACGTTTGTGTAAACCTAAACCGTCTCGTGCTAAAGGATAAGGAGGTATAAACCTCATGTGTTTAGCTGTAGATGTATTCTGTGCTTAAGTTTGTTTTAATGGTGCATCACAAAGCATTCGTGTCCTTCACTGACAACATTCTTTAAAAAAGTCTGTCACATGGACACGTTATTCTAATAGGAGTGCAATAAATGCTTGGACTGTGAAACCGACCATAAAAACACACACCAAAAAAAACCAGTATGATATACTAAAGTATAGTGTAGGAAAATGGAAAAAAATGATTATATTTCCTATAACTGCACACCTTGTAGTGTTTTATTTCCTTTGTACCACAGCAAATAGCCAGGAATTCAAATTTAATAATAATAATAATAAAAACATATTTTTTTTATCCCTTTACAGCTACATAGAAAATGGTTAATTTTTGTATTGCTTACAGAGTAGCAGCTTTAAACAGCTGTTTGCCCTCAGCAGCTTCCTCAACTTTCCTCGCTAATGACAAAACAGATGCATAGTTTTCATTTACAGTAACTAAGAAACCGTAACGGGTGACGCCCCCCCCCCCCCGTCATGACCACGTCCCCATGATAACAGAGACTCCTTCCAATAGAGCTAAATAGTAAAACTTAGCATATTATACAAGAATTCCATATTTTTGAAACTTTATGTGGATTGCCTATCATAAAATTCCCCGTGTAAGTTGTTACTATGGAAACGACAATGTATAAGAGCAAGCTCATTAACAGAAACCTCGGGTTTGTTATAGCTGAACATTGTTGTGATATAAGATATTTAAAATACAGTGCTTTCGATATATGAGGCTCCCCAAATAGGTGCATATCATCTTGGCCAGTTTTGACTCACCATATGGAAACCTATTGTTTTCTTCCTTCCAGCTTTATCAGAGTAGGCAAGCTCGTAGTTATACAACATTTTTAAGAAAAGTGAGAGGAAGAATTGGAAAGTTTCAATATGTCTGTTTTTTTTAATAATAAAACATTGCGATAATATTATTAACTCTGATAAAAGTGATGTGAAATTTAATATCAGCACATTCCTAGGGCTGAGTGCGTACCACTTTCCTCTCATAGTACATGCTTTTCATATTCAGGTACAAAAAAAGGAAGCGGATAGGTTCAGTACCAAGCTGATAAAAGGAGGAGAGGAAGCTAGAAACACAATAGAAAGAACTGCAGATGATGTGAAAGACTAAAACAGAGGTGAATAATTGCTGGCTGGAATAGTTGAAACATCCATGGGGATTCTGTCAGCGCTGGTGAAGTGTAATTAATTGCATCTGTGCCGAATATTCGCTAGCTGAGCCGAGCAGGTGAGAGCGGAGGGACTTTATATTTATACCTGCCTTTTATACCTGCCTTCCTGTTCTCTTTATCAGCACCGGGGTCCTGCTAATTCTAGGTTACTGCTAAATCTTAGCTCTATTCTTTGTGCTCTTTGCACATAAAATTAAAATAAGATGCTGGAATTAATGTAGAATGCTGAAAGGGAAGTTGATGCTTTGTCTGTGACAATGTAATAAACAATAGTAGAAAATATGAATGATTATCATGATTGTTTCACTCCATAATAAAACCAGGGTGATTTATCACATTTATTCAGCCACATTGATTCGCATTATAATAATAATAATAATTTAAAAAAACATACACTTTAAAATGTAAACAGTTACATCCATTAGCTGCTGTACTCGATTATAATTCATTAAATGAATTGTGCAGGCCTATTTACTGATTATTACTGAAATTTAAGAAAGGCTAATATACAACGGTTAGTCATGCTGGAAAAGTACATTAGTGGTGAAAAATTGTTTTCATTTAGGGTCAAATAAATTCGTACACATGCCACACTGGTTCTTTCTCCAAAAGTGGATTAGTACAAAGAAATTAAATACAGTTTAAATGCACTTTGCAAGCAAGAGAAACACTACACCCCACACACACACCCACACACAAACACACACCCTACACACACACCCACACACACACACACACACGTATTTGTTGAGCCACATGAGAGTTTGATGGTGAAATTGTCCCCAAAGTGGCCTATTTGCTTTCTATGGAATTAGCATATGGCATTTCTGAAGCCTTATATCAGGTTGCTCATATCTGAAGTCTCAAATCTGACTGGTCAGAAGGGAGTGATTCCTTTTTTATGACAGCAGCATAGTGAACAGTATCTGTCTGTAACTCAAATCACAGGTTTATACTAATGCGCTTGTTACAGTATGTTATCGGTTCTTATGAAGCAGTAACAGCTCCTTCGCAAAGACGTACAGGGCAGCCGCAACACAAAGACATTAAAACGTGATGTTATTTAGGAGACATATATTTAACATCTATGGAAGGAGTCTCCAGTGCCGGTGCTTGATGACTTTATTTCTTTTAGTAGGTGAAACAACTCTTCAGGATAGTGAACCTTGTGCTTTGTACTATAGTTTCTCGAGAAAAGAAGCGTCTATTAATGAATATAGGAACTAACCAAATTAAAAAGCAAAGCATTTTGTATTTAATTAAAAATGATAACTTCAGAAAAGGTATAAATTAAAAATATGTCCAACAGAAATCATAGCATCGTGATAATAATAAATAGGGAGGTGGTAGCCTAGTGGGTATGGTGCTTGTCTAATCAAATCCCAGGTCCAACAAGCTGCCACTGCTGGGCCCCTGAGCAAGGCCCTTAACCTTCAAATGCTCTGTTGTGTTAAATGAGATTAAAATGCAAGTCGCTCTGGATAATAGCTTCTGCTAAATGCAGTAAATGTAAATAATAACACCGTCAAAATTAAAACACACACACACACACACACACACACACACACACACACACACACACACACACACACACACACACACACACAAACACAAACACACACACAATGAAATAAGCACATCTCTCTGTTTTTTATCCAGACACTAGTCTTAATAATAAAATGCAAAGCAATAACACAGAAACTTCAGTATAAAGCATTTACTACCATTTTAGGGAGGGAAAAAAAACTCCCCCCACTCAGATCTCCATCTCAGCTAATGTGCAACAATGCACAGCAGTTAGGGAAAGCTCTTAGAAGTGAACATTCACCGGCAGGAAACAAAGAGGAACTAATTTAATCAGTGTGTGTGAGTGGAGCAAAGGCTTAACAGCAGAGAAGCGTGGAAAAAAATGCACTCCCGCTGTGTAACTGTGCATATCTCAATGCTTTGTTCACTTTAAAGCGCATTAATCTGTATGTGTGCCTTCACAACAAAGAGATCAGACTCACAATGTGACTTTCTATCGCATAGAGAAAAAAACACTGCGACCGCACTGATGTGTGAGAAACCGTCAATCTTGACTGATCATAGATGTAACTATAAGCTCTACTGACTGGACTAGATATTACAGAAAATGTACAGCAGTATTGTTGAAAGCAATGCTAAATGGTTTCTAGCAGGTGCTGACATTCAAAGAAGTTCAATTAAGCATGTAATCTGCTGTTAAAAGCGCCTGTCACATGCGTAGCGGTTAAAAGAGCCTTTCATGGCTTTCCACGAAGAAAAGACAAAAAGACGGCGATGCATGTAGAGCAAGACATTGATGATCACGGATGTGGTCATTAGCTCATACACTCAGGTACTTTCACCTAAAATCATTATGCTTGAAGGTGTTTACATGCAGTTTTAAAGGGAATAATTTTGTTTAAGTACTACTTGACTATTTGACTGTATACACTCTTGGGCTGGAAAATATAACGATATAATATAATGACTGATAAACTGTGTCACAATACACTTTACACTTTTATGATGTTGTAGGTAACATGACATCATTTATTACGGAAGGAAACAAATTACAAACCCCAGCTGTATGTTTAAATTATGTACATAATTTTCAATGGTTGAATATAGTATTGCCTTCTCATTATGAGTTATTTAGCAATGAATTTTTGTAGCCAATTAAAAAAATGATCAACCCTTTTTTTTTGTTAGCAGTCCTATCAATTGTGATACACACTGTGTAATTGTTGGATTTATATCACAGCACTGTTAATGCTTGATGCTGATATGAATTCTGTAGATTAATCTATTACATTATCATGAAGACATCATCGAAGGTTGTACAGGCTTGCAGGGGTTCGTTATAATCGATCATCGTTGCTATAGTAACAGCTTATTTGCATAGTGGACATGTCACAAACGGTAACTTTTCATATGGTGGCATTTTCTGTAAGGAGATATCATTTTTTGCTGGAAGGAGTCTCCTGGAAGTCTCTCAGGAAGAAAATGTTCCGGACAGCGAGTTTTGGGTTTTCTCGGAAATGAAGCACCTGCATTTTATTTGTCTTATTATCTTTAAGAGTGAGTAAACAAGGCAAGCTGATGAGAGGGAAAACATGAAAATCTTCAGTAGACGTTCCAAAAAATTCAACTATTAAATTTTGTAGATAGTATGGTGTGAACTGATGTGGTATCAGAGGAATAAACCATGCTGGGATATGATAATATAAGGAAATAACTTTGGGGTAGTTATAGTTTTTATATAATGTCGTGTCATGTCTTTTTCCTTACACATAATCCCATGCCCTGTTCAACACCGACGTCACTAATGAGTTTTCTCTCTAAAATTTCAGTAATATACAGTACTGAATATTAACACATTCACTACCATTCAGTTATTGACTACTTTGTACCTTTGATTACATAATCGCAACCTAGAAAGGCAAGCACGGGGAGCATAAGCCGTTCGGTACCGAGAGTTCCTTGCCTAAAAGCTGTGTGAAGCAAATAAGGTCTCTGCTTTAAACAGATGGCTTTAGAGGGAAAAAAAGGAAAGCATGCCTGTTCCCACCTGCCCATGTTGACTCGTTGCCATAGACAGACTAATGCATGCATACAGTCATATAGGGAGGGGGGGGTCCTTGGCAAAGCTGCTGCTGTAGCATTACTGACAGCTTCATCTAACATTGCCCTGGAGTGCCATGGCTTCTGCTCTCAAGGTTACAAATGAATCAAAACATCAATACGTGATGTCAACACAGGTTAAACCAGAGTGTACTCTCAACTGGAGCAGCTATCATTCGGCTCCTTATACATAATGCAACCGAAGCAAGCACCGGGGATCTCTTTAATAAATGCTGAGAAACAAGCTACGGATCTCCTTTTGGAAAAGAGTACGCAGAAAGTTTGTATTCTCAGAAAGCGTTGTGCAATGCTTTGCTACTCTAGATATGTTCTCCAACAAGACAACGTAATAATGGCAGTTGTCACAGAGTACACACGGTGGTTATTACTGAGACCAGTGATGTGAAATAATTGCTTGGCTCATTCGCTTGCCTTTGATGACTATATGTAGCAGTATAAGCAATTCTGCCACTCAATGGACCATAACTGCTTACAATTATTAAATGAACTATGATGCTTTTTGACTCATTAGACATAGAGGGCTATATACTCATGACACAAGCATTTAACACAGAGTAGAGTAAAAAAGATGCAAGTGTGGATACGAGTTATTCGATACTGGATGTGTTAAGAACTAACAAGGCTTAGGGCTGATCAGAATAGTGTAGTAGTGATTGGAAAGTTGCGCGATTAAATCATTTGAACCTTGAGCATAACATTTATTTGTGCATTTTAACTGTAAGTCTCTTAAAAAAAAAGCTTAAGCTACAGAACATAAAAGCATCTGCCAAATGAAGAAAGAACAATTATGAAAAATGCTTATTTCTGTATATAGACCTCCATGAGTTGAGTTTCAAAGAAATAATATATAATATATATACATAATATATAACCCAACCATCCTGTTTATTTGAATATACAGTCAAGGTCTGGGTGTTGGTATTCTGTGTAAAATGATATATACGAGAGAACCAGGCAAAGCAGTCATAATTCACCCTTTTTTTTTTCCAGTGCAACTGAAAAAGCAATAAAAATCTCCTGCTTAACGTCAATATTTTTCAATATTCTTAAATGCCAATACCACTCTGTCTCAGCCATAATGTGACATTGTATTCATTATATTTCTCCCATCTCCTGTTTTCTGCAGATGGAAACTGATGTGTGTGACTGATTGAGGATAATAATGAAGGCAGAGTGATCCATTTCCTCCAGCAACCTGAGCTCCTGGTTTTCTCCATTTTCACTCCTCAAAGGATACAGTGACCTTCGCATATGCTGCCAGCCTGACAAGTTTGCAGCAGGTAAACTGAAAGGTTGTTCCTCGTTTCCAAGGACGACACAAAGATCCCGGGGAAAGACTTGGTGTCAGCAGAAAAACAGCCTGTTGTTGTGGCAACAAATGACCGTGTATTTGTGAAGTTAACAACATTAACCCTACACCCTTACGGACTAATTTGCTGAGAAGAAAAGGGCCAGGATGAAAGAACTGCACTTTGTAGTTTGTCTCTTAACGGGACTTGCATTTACCGGCTCTGTTCCTGTGTCTGAGTGGACCGGGGCATGTCAGAATCTGTGCAGGTGTGAAATCCGACCCTGGTTTTCTCCTTTGTCCCTTTATATGGAGACTTTAACTGTGGACTGTGATGATCTGGGAATTGTGTCTCTTCCAGAAAAACTTCCATCAGATACACAGGTGCTTCTGGCACAGAGCAACAACATTGTCAACATTAAAAACCCTTTGAATTATATGGTTAACTTAACAGAAGTGAATTTATCTCAGAACAATATATCTTCTCTTAGCGACATCTACCTAGGTAACCTTCCCCAGCTTTCGTCCTTGCACTTGGAAGAGAACCGAATAACCAGCCTTCCTGACAACTGCCTTGCGCACCTACCGAACCTTCAAGAGCTTTACATAAACCACAACCTACTCTCACTGATCAGTCCTGGAGCTTTTCAAGGTCTAAACAATCTTTTGCGTCTCCATCTCAACTCAAACAGACTGAAAGTGATCAGGCCAGAGTGGTTTCATGCACTCAACCAGCTGGAGATATTGATGATAGGAGAAAATCCCATTTCCCAATTACAAGAAATGAACTTCCAGCCTCTGAGTAATCTCCACAGTCTTGTACTGGCAAGGATGAACCTCTCTGTCATACCTGATAATGCTCTGGTTGGTCTCCATAAATTGGAGAGCATCTCATTTTATGAAAATAAGTTTGTAAAGGTGCCCCAGGCTGCACTTAGAAAAGTCCAAAGTCTCAAGTTTCTGGATCTTAATAAGAATCCTATTGAGAGAATTAATCGAGGTGATTTTGTGGATATGATTCATATGAAAGAACTGGGTATCAACAGCATGCCAGATTTGGTTTCGATTGACAGCTTTGCTGTTTCCAACTTGCCCGAGCTTACAAAGATAGAGGCCACCAACAACCCCAGACTGTCCTATATCCATCCCAATGCATTTTATAACCTGCCCAGGCTTGAGACGCTGATGCTAAATGATAATGCCCTCACTGCACTTCATCGTGTTACAGTAGAGTCCTTGCCCAGCCTACAGGAAGTAAGCTTGCACTCCAATCCAATTTACTGTGACTGTGTTGTCCGCTGGATCAATATGAACAAGACTAAGATCAGCTTCATGGAGGCTGACGCTCTCTTGTGTACGGGACCTCCCGAGTTCGAAGGCCGCCATGTCCGACACGTACACTTTCGTGAAATGATGGACACCTGCCTCCCAGTCATCTCTCCGGAAAGCCTTCCAGAGCATGTCAGTGTGGATGTCGGTCAGTCGGCATCATTCCACTGTAGGTCATTTGCAGAACCAAATCCGGAGATCTACTGGATCACCCCTTCAGGAGAAAAGATCCTACCAAGAATGGCTTCAAGCAAGTATTTGGTGCATCCTGAGGGAACATTGGACATATTTAACATTTCTGAGAGTGAGGCAGGTCAGTACACCTGCGTAGCCCACAATCTCATCGGGGCAAATATGAAGTCTGTTGTAATGGTAGTGAATGGGTACTATCCAGAACATTTAAATGGATCTTTGCATGTGCAAATCGATATGATACAACCGCATTTTGTAAAAATATCTTGGGTACCACCTAAAAGCAGCTTTGTGTCAAACATCGAATGGTCCACCACGTCTTTACGCTTTACAGCTCGTGTACCATCTAACGTAAAAATGTTCAACCTGACACATTTGCAGCCACTGACACAGTATGAAGTATGTGTAGAAATTACAGACCTGCAAAGGGGCCATTTAAGAAATTGTATTAATGTCAGTACACCAGAGCAAGCTGCTCCGGTGTGCAAATCTAACAAGAGCAAAATGGTGATGATTAATGCCATTGGTATGCTTTTGATAGCTTCTGCTCTCACATGTTCACTGATCTACAAGTCTTTGAAGAGTGATCATCTTTACAGACGGCTAATTACTCAACAAACAGGGACACTGCAGGGTCCCGGTCCCTGCCCTTCTCCCAACCTCATGCACCCTGCAAGGTCTGAAGCGGATGTCAATATTTTGGACATGAACGACACCATTTAAGAAACTTTTTAAGAAAGAATCAAGGTGGGATATAATGGACACAAGACTGTGGAACTCAATATCCCACATTCTGAGTTTCTGCTGGAACTCTACAGAAGGAACGCAGAGAACTCAGATCAGGAGTCATCGTCCCTCCCAGAGCGTTTGGTGACATTGTCTCAACTCAACACCTCCTTTAGTGTAAATGTCACATGTGGGAATCAATGTCCTCCAGATTAGGCAGCCTGGAGAGCACTGTTCCTTCAGGCAGGATCAAGGCACAGAACATGAAAGGTTGTGTCCAGATACCTGACTGTTCATGTATAATGCAACTCCACAGTGGCTTTTGTTTCTATTGTGGGTTTGTAGCAATACTCTTTGCTCTGTCTCAGTGGGAAAGTAAACAAAGTAAACTTTACGATCCACTATGTTCATAGAGTAGATCACAACACTATGTACAACACTTTGTGAAAAAAAATACATTTATACAAAAACTTTTTGTGACAGACTTTTTTCCCCGTTTTTTTTTTTAAACAAGACTTATTTAACGATCTAACAGTTAAAAACACAATATCAGCCAATATTCTTTGTCAATAGATGCTAATTTTGTTGTATTTTTAAACAAATTTGCTAAAAACTCAGTAGCATCACCCAGGACAAACACACATCGAATGTCTTTCAAGGAAATGGCTTTAGTTCATATCTTGTGGTTGTGAGGTTATTGATGGCTTCACGTGCATGGCTGACGACTGGAGATGTATAAAATTGGAGGAGGTAGAAAGGAAATAGAGGCTATCACAAAACTTATTGACGTCAAATTGCATTATATTCTTTTTCATTAAAAATCCAATATGAATTCCCAATCGCCAAACACCCACAGGTGATGAATCACCGTCACAATGCGAATGATGTGGGGGATTTATCAGGCAGGCATGGCTATATATCACTGGAGGGGTTTCAGCACCACAGACAGGGCTTTTAGAGCTCGGCTATTTGTCATAGACGCCGAAGCTAAAGCATGAATCATCAGAGCGGGAGGTAGTGGATAGGTCAGCAGGAACACGATGCAGCTGGACTCGACTTCCTACTGTGACCCTGCTGAGGCTGATCACCCTTAGTAGGATGCTCAATTGTCAAGACTCAGGTGAAAAGGTAAAATGGCTGTGTTTGCAAAAAAAGAATTACATTTCAGGTTCTCTGGGTTAGTGGTGTTAGCTTACGCTGACTCCCATCTGTAAATATAATATCTAATACTAGTACTTTAAAAAAATTACTTTGACTAGATGACAAGTAATATTAGATAAACGTAAATAGTTAAAGCAATAACTGTTTCAGGACATTATTTTTTACATTATTAGTTTTATATGTTCAGCAAAATTCACATGAAACCGTTCTTAAACTAACAGTCATACAGAAGAAAAAAAATACAGCTTCAATGCTTTGTTTTAAGGCTACAAATGATAAATAAATTAAATAAATAAATGTGCAAATGAAGAAATTTGTTTACCATACTATTATCATCCAGCCAAGGGTAAAGATGGACGGAGGATGTGATGTCTAACACCTAGAAGGTTTTCCTCCATGTTCAAATCAAAACATGGCATTCACTACTGGCTGTTTTCTACAACGGGTGGGACTGAAAGCACTCTTTCACCAGGGTCCATTGTAACGATTGTATTTAGCTTTAAATGGTGACAAAAAGAAGGACATGGTAACCTGATGGTTTAAGACGCTGGCCTACTGATCAAAGGTTGCAAGTTTGAATCCCAGGTCCACCAAGCTACCACCACTAGACCCCTGAGCAAGTCCTTTAACCCTGAATTGCTCAGTTTTATTAAGTGAGATAAAAATGTATGTCACTCTGGATAAGAGCATCTGCCACATAAACGAACAAAAATAACTGCAGATGGAATTCCTTTGGGATCAGGCAGGACTGGGGTTAAAAATATTCTCGCTTACAAATAGCTCACAGCTTTTCAATTCCTGCAAAGTGATATCGAACTGTTAATGTGCAATTCCATTAAAAGTAGTCTTGTGTAGTCTTGATGGTAGACTTGGCTTCGTCTAGTTTTAACCGTTCTTAGACTAACAAATTATATTTAGCCTTGTCTGCCTCGCTGCTTTATCCACTGACTCGACTAGTTAACATCCCCACGTGACATCTGGTGAATGTGTAAACGTGTACAGGACTAGTAAAAGGACTTGTACGTCGCTTTATAAAAGCAGTGTTGAACAAAGTTACAACACAGGATTTAAATGGCCTCCGTCACGTGTGTGTGCGTGTCCTACCCGTGCCTCAGGTGGATTCCTCTGTGTACTCTGGTTTCCTCTTTTATTCTAAAGACATGCACTTTAGACTGATTGGCATCTCTAAATTGTCCGTAGTGTGTGAATGGGTGTGTGAGTGTGCCCAAGTCTTCTGTGATATGTTCCAGGTTCCCCACAATCCGGTAGGAGAAGCGGTGTTAAGAATGGATGGAAGGATAAACAGCAGCAATGTCAATTATTTAGTTTATTTGTGCATATATAAAGTAAATACTATATAAATAATAAAAAGAATCTATTGTTTAAAAGCAGATTATCCATTCTTAGAAATGAACCCCAAAGACCAATACACAGAATTAAAGCTCTGGTTGCCAATCCAGCATACCCTCAACTCTGGTCCATCTTCAGTCTATTAATCTACTTAATTTTATAACCATATGTTGTAGTCATTAAAATGACACACTGTGTGTATATGAAGATACACTACCTTTTAAATCATGGGATTTAATTAGCAGCTGATCATTTGTAAATGGACACAACCTTTAATGATACAAGAACCTTTCTCTTTGATTTATTCGCTTCTCACTTAGGTGTGTTATAGTTATGTCATTTTGTTCTGTATATCCTGTGTCTCTGGATCACAAGTTCAGCAAATCTGCTGCAAACTTTGGCTCAACAAAAAAATACAGAATGCTTGAAAAATGACATACTATATGGTTATCTGGAGTGATAGAAAGGTGACATGATCTAAAAATGATCTAAATTCAAATTTAAAATAACCCACATGTAACCTAAAAATCTAAAATAACCCACATGCAACTTAAGCGCAAGATTTCCCATAAACTCAGTACATTCCAGCCATGAGCTTGCTTGCTTGCTTTATTTATTTATTTATTTATTTATTTATTTATTTATTTAATTTCTGGACCATACTGGACCAAACTGGCTGCAAGTTCTAAAAATAAAAATGCTGAAATGGCTCAGTAACCTGAGAGCAGAACCTTGCCATACAATTATGTCTCACACAATTATCTCTCTGTTCACACTGGTCATATAAAAGTGAAGGATTGCACATCATGCAGGATATATCGGACTGAACTAGCAGGGTACACCATTTTACCTCCCCTGGCTCTGCTGCTTTAAATGTCTTCTGTTAAAACACGACATGGAGCTGACAGCGCTAACGTGGTGTGATCTCGTGAACCGAGACGCTCGGCTGTACCGGTGTCTGGGGAGGAGTCGGTGCTAAACAAGACAAGGACAAAATCTCCTGCTAATATCGTCATCAGTTTTCATTTCACAAATCATGTCTATCGCTGTAGTTTTCTTGCCGACGACCTGTGGATAGGACAAGAAATATCTGTATATCCCAATTTCCTAAATGTTGTGTTCATTAGCACATATCTGACATACAAGCGATGCATCAGTGTGAGGGAGGAGGAAGGAAGGAAAAAAAAGCGAGAGCAAACACAAGGCTTGATATTACATGCCCTTCACAAGATCCATCAAGCTGCAGTTAATCTTTTGAAAGAAAGGATGAGAAATTCCTGCACTGCCCTTTTCACAGCAGCGTCAGAAGCCCAGTGCTTAACGCTCCACTGGGATTGCACATTTTGTAATGAATAATTTACCTTTTCCTAATGACCCTGCGAGACGGTTCGTTTAAGCACTGCCTTCCGCTCTGAGCGAGGTGATTAGAGTCAGGAGCCAAGGTGAGAAAGCTAGATTAGAGGAAATTAGTGCAGTTCAGACAACGGTTACTGGAAGCTGCCTGGCAGGAGAGACTGAACTATTCAGGTATTACCATGAAATGAGGCCTCTGGAGAACCGCTTTTGATCGTTCCACAGTAGAAGAACTTAAGGGTAATTCTCCATGACCAGTGATTTGTACTGAAATTCAGTTTTTATGTGTCTGGCACGAAACATGAGCCTTAATGCCAATTTGTATATCTGTGTAAACTGACATCCTAAACACTATTAATATCTATTTGAAATATCTGCCCTTATGCTGTGGCTACTTAATCAGCCAGTCTACGACTCAGCCAGCATTAGGGCTTGATTAATGATGACTGTATTAATATATGAGCAATAAAGCAGACAAAAATGCTTACTCTTTTTGTGAAAGCACTGGGGGGTACACGGATAAATACCACACTAAATCAGCTTATTAAACACTATAAATACAGTAAATGTCTACCTGAAGAAAAATGATTTTATTCCAATGTTTATGTCAGTGTAACTATGCAGACTTTATCTACAGTACAAGGTAAAGAAAAGTCACGTGAACTTCACATAAGGAACGTCGCACGATTCATGACGAGAAACGTACAGATGTCCCTTGCTAAATGTTGCACGCTTTTCACAAGTAGTGCAGTGTAAAGTTCACGAGATCGATTTACATCCTTTACATTTCACCGTGTTAACAAAACAGAAGGAAGTGTTTTGTAATGTCTGTTCTTGGCCTTAATGCCTTAGGACTTATAGAAATACATTTTGTCAGTGTTCATTTTATTTTTATTTTTAAAAGGAAAGAACTTTACTCGATCAATCGTACATATTGTTCACTTGGGACTCAATGGTGGCAAAACCTCAGACTGTCAATTAATTTAGCTAACTTTCTACCTCAGAAAGCTTATCAATAGCTTCCATTATGCAGCTGTTGCTATGGTTACATCTTGCCTCTTTTAGTTAAAACATTTCTCTGCATATAATCAACTCCTTTCTGCCTAAATTTCCTTTAACACACATTTAGTGGCATGGTAGTGAATGCAAAATCTGAGCACAAATGCAGGAATGCCTAAACTGTTATTTATCTTTGTTGCCATGGTTACAGTCTATAAGCTGCATCTATAAATAAATGTTGGATGGATCGATGTATGTTAGTGGGGTAACAAGTTTAGTGGTCTGACAGTGATATTCAAACTCTTCCCTGTTTTAAGGAAAAAATGTATTTATCTTTTCGGCATATGTCCTTACACCGAGTGACATACATTTGACATACAGGTGTGTGAGCAGTTTATGGTCTAGGATCTTGTTTAAAAGCTCAGCAGTGGCAGCTTTACTGGGATTTGAACACGTAGCTTGAAGTCAGAAATCAAATGTCTTTTTATAACAGACACACAGTCCTGTTGTCTCACATCGCAATTCATTTCCTAGTAATAAGTCCGATTCTCTCTCTAGCACTGCACCAGAAACATGGGGACAGTTTTAAGTGTTGTTTAATTTATTATGTCTTTTGGTACACTCTCAGACGTTGAACTATTAAAGCTTGCTTAGGTTGCTTTTAACTTCGCTAGGCTTCTTCACTTCATTATGCATGTGCTCCACAGCTTTGTTCGATGATTCGAAAACCTAGTTAAAATGTCAGAATCAAGCAAACCCACCTCACCCATCAGTGCAGACAATGTGTGACGAGCGGGAACGCAGGAGGTCAGCTGTAGCCGGGGGGAGTGTGCCGGCTGAGCTCTGAAGTGCTACTCCAGAGTTTGACGTCTGGCAGAGTTTGTGTACAGATGGCTCTGAGTGTATAGCAGCCCACAGGCCAACGCTGCTCTTCATCTCACTGAAACCGGATACATCTTCCTCTCAGTGAGGCAGCCACAAACACATCCACAGCAGTGTGCCTTCCCCATCCATTCTCTGCTCAAACACTGACCTTCTGCTCCAGCGTCTGTCACCAGTGAGAGAAGCTTCTTACTCTACACTCAATTATCACCTTTCTTAAACTAGATCTGTCTATCCATTTATTCATCCAGCTATCTGTCCATCTGCCTACTGTTGTAACCACCCATCTATCTATCTATCTATCTATCTATCTATCTATCTATCTATCTATCTATCTATCTATCTATCTATCTATCTATCTATCTATCTGTCTATCTGTCTGTCTGTCTGTCTGTCTGTCTGTCTGATATTCTTTCTGTCCATCCATCCATCCACCTCCTTATCGATCTACACATTATCGTTATCCACTTTTATACATATTTATCTGTCTGTCTGTCTGTCTGTCTGTCTGTCTGTCTGTCTGTCTGTCTGTCCAGCCATCCATTCTCTTCCTTATCTATCCATCCATTACTGTATTCCACTATCAGTTTATCTACACCATCTTCTTATCCATATATCCAACTATTCAACTGCCTACTTATCTATACACTATTTCCATCTACCTATATATCCATCTATCCAGCCATCCTTCCATTTATTCACTCCATCTATCCATCAGATGCAGGCATGAATGTTTTCATCAGACCATCCATTTATCCACTCATCTACCTATTTATTATAAGCCCTTATAACTTACCCCTATATACATTCATGTATTTATCTGTCCATCCATTCATCATCCATCTGCATATTTCTGAATCCATCCAACTATCCATACCTTCAATGCCTATTTATTCGTCCCATACACATATTTGTATATTCATTCATCCATCCATCTGGTATGTCTATCTGTCTTTTCAAATCCCCGTTCTTCCATCAGTTCACTTCTCCCTGCATAGACATGCATGCATTCGAATACATTTACAGACATCTTTAGCTCAGGAGTGAATCTGAGATATTGGTTTATTTCCACCGTAAGTTTGTCTTGGCCTGTGCGCTAAGAATAATTCAAGAAGAGTTCCTCATCAACACCACCCAAATGTAACATGAGTCCTATAGCATTATTCAACCAAATGAATTATTGATTAAATAGCAAACAATATTTACACTGAATTACAGAATGGCTCAAGATGCCTATTTTGTGCACCACAAGAACCAACAATTTATTTGTAATCAATAAGGTCTAGATATGCAGTAAGGCTGCTAAGGGAAGCAAGGCACACCACTAGGCCTCAGCACAGAGACCATGAGAGCATGCGAGCAGGTAAATGATCATATGTAGACCCACAGCATGAGTGTGCTGCTAGCAGGCAGTAACATTACATCCTGACATTTGTCCATTAGCCTTTGCTGTTAACACAGATGCATCTCTGAGCTAGATATGATGATAACGCTTGTGTAGATGGACCACAAATAAATTCTTCAGCTAAATTGTAGAACCTCTCCGGCCCGTAGCCGAACACATCTCTACTATGATATAATTTAGAAATTAGAGGTACAGTACATGAACAGAAGCCTAGCTTAGTGTTTATCACTTATTTTTGTTCTTCTCGTTTCACTTCAACTTCTTTATTATCCTGTATATTTTATGACATGAATGTTTTGCTATTACTTTTTAAATGTAATTAAGTAGATTGTATAGAATATAAATATAAATAAATGACATACTACTACTTTTATGACTCCTACCTCTGCTACTACTTTTCCACCACTACTTCTACTAGTACTACTACTACTACTACTAATATGAAGCCTTTATTTGTCACATATAAGTTACAGCACAGTAAAATTACTTCTTCACGTACCCCAACGTTGAAGGTTAAGGTCAGTGGCAGCTTGTCAGTGCTAGAGCTTGAACCCAGATTTTCAATCCAGAGCCTTCACCAACTAATCCACCGCTGGCCTTAATAATTCTATAGGGATTTTAATTTGCAATCATTTATATGGCTCCAAACAAACAAAGTTCTAAAAAAGTTCATAAAGTTAATAGCTGTTTAGTGGTTAGCACGTTTGCCTCACACCTCCAGGGTCGGGGTTCGATTCCCGCCTCCGCCTTGGCAAAAATGTGTCTCAGAGAGACGTTTTTGGGAAACAAAACAAAACAAAAATATCTCCATGTAAAATGTACATGTTTTGACGAGGCCTGAATTACTACAGTCAGATTTATTCTCTAGTATCCGTGTCAGCAAGGGTCTTTTTACTTTCTCACACTTAATCAAACACATTTCTGTATATTTATTTGAGATGGATTACACCAATGAAAAACTGGCACCGTATACAGAGTCTGAATTCATTCTCTATTTATCACATAATGCACTATTTGGGTGACAGCCATTTTGTACTGCTGATCGAATGCTCGGAATGTGGACAAGCTTATTCCTCAAGTAGTTCATTATATTATTACCCATAGTGCATTGTAAATCCAGTGTAAACACTACTTCGGCACAAAGGCACAACGACGCATGACTTTCTTTTAGCTTGGACTTTAATTAGCATTAAGGTGGAGCACATGGTGTTCATTCAACCTGCAGCTGCTGGTCAGGTTTTTTAACCAGAGGGTAAAAAATAAAATTCGGTTCTGAACAACACCTTTACAAGTGTTAATAATTTGCCACTCTGTACATCAACTGAACAGAAAAAACCTAAAAAAAACACCTGCTCACTAATCACAACATACGATCACAGAGACAAATCGAATTACTGAATACGAATATGTCAGCTTTGCATTACTGATTTATTTCTGTTATTTTTTTGTTACTATTCTATTTTGTAAACACACAATAGGTCAATGTTGGATTAATTCTAAATTTTTAAAAATGGCTAATGTAATTCCATTGATTTTATTACTGAATAAAATAATTTATACAACTAGAGTTATTTAATTTTTGTGCAAATGTTACTAAAATAAATATCTTTTCTCATTTCTAACCCAGGAAAAACTCATGGCACACTTCGTTTACTTCTTTATCTTAAACTAATGATATTTTCCAGCAACCAGGTTTGTATTATTTCATGAGAATAAGCCAACAGACGCTGTCTACGTTGAGTTAAAAACACGGTGGATGCTGTATTCGCCTATTCGCCAGCAGAGAGTCTTGTTTTATAAACTGGCCCTAGGCTAACCGCTGCCTCAAGCCAAGTAAAAAAAGCCCAGTTCATATACAGTACAGTATCACAGCAAACTAATGAAGTGCTTTGGCTTCGCATTGATCAGCTTTCGTTACCAAGTAAAACCGTGTGCGTTTTCAGATCACATTTTCACACCAGTTGCAGATCCATAACCTTTAAATAGATCAAAATCTGATTATTATATATGCGTATTTACGGTTAAAGACACATACAGTAGTAACTACTGGTGGCTGATGTAAAACATATAACATACGATGATAACTGAGGACATTTCTATTGTACACAAAAGTGCCTTACTTTTAAAATTGCATTAATTTTAAACTGTGAAAAAATTATTTTATAATATTTTTGTCATGTGTGTGAATTTTTTGTACAATTTTACTCTTTTAATGATTTGTGTAATATTTTAAATGTGAATCAGCTGCTTCCAACCTGAATATGTAACTATAAATAAAATTTATGTGTAGTTTTCTAAAATACTGTGCATTAAAGGTGGGGTCTCCATTGTTTGAGAAATGCTTCAGAAAACTGTGTCGGGCTGCCAAACAAAACAAAAACAAAACAAATGTGTAGCCAATGAGCAGAAAGGGGCGTGTCTTGTCAATATGGGCAGAGGGGGTGTTCAGTGAGCATGTGTGACATTAGCAGAAAGCGGTTTTAACATTGACATGGGGGATAAAAACAAAGAAAGAACGCGAAGAAAGGCTTACGATAAGGCAAGAAGTAGGACGTGTTAATATAGGATCAGCTTTCCAGCGCTGGAAAGAACTGAAGGTCTTCCGCATGAAACAGAGATACTGTGAAACTTCACGTTACAACACACAGTACTACAAAAACACATTTGTATTACCATAATAATCCTCAATGAGTTCATTTATTGATAAAAAAAATATACCCTAATATACCTTATTGATAAAAATATACCCAATACTTGTCTGGGTTATACTTGGGTTATACTCAGTCTCGTGTCTGTGTGGGGTGGAGCTATCAATACAGGGGTGGGACCCATCTGGGTTAGGGGCGTGTTTGTTTTGGTGATTTCAAATGTCAACATTTTCTTTCAAACAACGGAGACCCCACCTTTAATTGCCAAAAAAAAGCAGATTTCCTTTTTTTGTTTGCTACAGTGAATTCATCCACAGTAACATTCCAAAGGGTTTTCCCAGACCACCATAGATTTATTAAGGCCTTTAAACTGTCCTTCCAGTAATCTCTTTTTAGACAAATTAAGACTTTTTATGAGAACACAAACACTGCATAAGCTCATCAGAAGCTGCCAGTTGAAGCGTGACACAGTTCCACATCCTAATCACATAAAACTGAACAGGAACAACTCCTATTGCACAAAAATACCATTTTAAAGTCTTTCCTTGTCTTTGCAGTCAATAGAATGAACTTTGTAGTAAACAGATTGTTTTCCTGCTATTAAAGATTTTAAACCGACATACAAATTCATTCCATGTTTCATTTCAACTTTAGAGATAGACAAAAAGTTTTCTGATATAGAATGTGATTTAAGAGTGAATGTGCACTGATGATACAGTTTTCTATACAGGAAAACGACAATAATCCATAAATTCTATAAAAGTTCAGTCTACAGTGTGGAAAAAGACAAAAAACTACATCAGACACTTTCCCCTGAATTTATATTCACCATATAAGCGTGCCTTTGTATATAAATCAACCGAAGGCACACACACACACACACACACACACACACACACACACACACCTGGCGTGAATACTCCTGTTTTATTCAGTATATACAGTAAATTGCGTATTAAAAAACTAAACAAAACAGAAGGCTACCAGATAAAGAATAGTTTAAATCCTTACCTCTGAGTGAATGTACCTTTAACCTGATATAATATTAATGATTAATATGTTTTTATATATTATATATAGGCTTTAATCATTCCTGCTGGAGCAAATAAAAAGACAGACATACTGAATCCTGACAGACCGAATAGGAATAATTATATATATATATATATATATATATATATATATATATATATATATATATATATATATATATATATATATATATATATATATAATTAATTCTTCTGTCCTGACTAATTGGTGTCAATTCTAATGAAGTTACTTGACGTGTGTTTAATTACAGCAGAAATACACAGACTTTGTTTTGTTTCATTACATACAGCCCTATATCTGTGTATCGATCCAGCATCCAAACTTCAGAACAATTCATCAAGAGCCATTCAGCGAAACAGAACTTCACATAAAACCCACCGATGTGCTAATATCTCAGAGTGAAAAACACGGGCTGCGAGCGAGGCACAAACTGATGAATAGGATTTCTATTTATTTATTTATATATTTTGCTACGCCGAGCTCTGAGAGTTAAACGGAGTGCACAAATAAACCCAGATATTGCAGCTGAATATCTGGCATGATGATGGTTAGACATATTCCTGTGAGTATTTGCACTGCGAGAGCTCGTCTGTCAGTTGACAAATAATGCGCTCTATGCCTTCTTAAGTACTCAATTAAAGTGCAATGTGTCTCCGGTGTTAAAGACTGGATTCGTGAATCGGCAGTAAAGCTAATTTGGACTGACGCTTTGCGACTCTCGGCCTGGTAAGCGCCTAACCACCGAGTGACACCATGGGAAGCTTCACCTGTCACTGTGAGCTGATCAGAAAACAGATGTACTGTGCAGATAAACACAGCTGCCATGAGCCAAAAAACAAACAAACAAATAAATAAATAAATGGAAAATGCATAAGGAGCCTGTAAATAGATGCACAGAAATGCACAGGAGGAGAGTGCTGGGATGCTGACTAGTGCAAAAGCATGGTGTGACACACGCTACCTGGAGATCTCTAGCAGATCAGCATAAATTGTGCTTTTGGGCTCATTTAAAGTCACAACAGGGTGTCTGCAGGTATCCTAGAGGTGTAATGTAATACCTTTGACAAACCACTTAAAATGCAATTTTGCAGTAGTGATACAACAAATATATCTATTTACATTTCTAATACAGCAAGAAAAAGTACAGAACCATATAATCTACAGTAACATGATACATGATACACGTGATATAGATTAAAGACATATCTCTTTAGTCAGGCGTACACATAATACTTCCCATAATCTTGTGCTCTAGTACATGCACATTATCATCTAGTGCTTGCTAATATTATGAACAACAGCTACGCTAATCCAACTCCACTGTTTCTGTTTTTTTTTTTACCCATTCCGAGGCTTCCAGAGCTTGTACTGTACCAGCTCCACATGTGTTCCGTATCATGAAGATTTTAGATCTCCACTGAGATGAAGCCGACCCTGTGAGGATCCGGAGTTATCTAGAGATGTACCAGCTCCAGTTGGACTCTGCTTCATGAAATATTCAGACATGAATGAGATGGAAACTACATGTGGTCTTTGAGGACAAAAACCCTCTAATCAATATATAATTGTCGGATATTATATTTATTGTCGGATAAATATACAATATTTATAAATCACACCCTCCAGTGTCACCCAAATGAGGATGAGGTTCCCTTTTGTGTCTGGTTCCTCTCAAGGTTTCTTCCTCTTCCACCTAAGGGAGTTTTTCCTCACCACAGTCGCCTCAGGCTTGTTCATTGGGGATAAATACAAACATTTAAATATAAATCTAATATTAATCTTAAACTTTTCGTATTATATTAATCTGTATAATATCTGTATAATATTAAACTTTTGTTTTATGTTTCTTATGTTCTGTAAAGCCGCTTTGAGACCATTGTGTGCATTGCTAAAAGTGCTATGCAAATAAATTTGATTTGAATTGAATTAAATGTACAATAAAATCACACTATCGGAGTGTGTCAATGATAAACATGGTGATTAACCAGACAATGTGTTTGCTGTAAACTCTATAAGTCTAGATGTTGGTGTGTATGCGACCTCAACAGCAAGAATCAGAATGTGGACTTTGTCAAACACACACACGTTTAGGGATGTAAACACAAAACCGTTTTTTAAATGAAATATGTCTTAATATAATTAAATGTGTCTCAAGAAACACTGGAATACAATATTAATTAAAAAAAAAAAAACAGATGTAAAAATGCCAGAGCTGTCATTATATTGTGGGAAACTGTCTCTAGCTCTGACAGTTCATCATCTTCAGCTACATCACTCCAGTCCATAATTACTCTCAAGCACCGCTGTGTGTTTAAACAAACAAAATATACAAACCCTTGCAGTGTTTTTATTTGTTGTTGTTGTTCGTAGCTGCCAGCAATATTTTCTATCAAGTGTACTCGGTTCTATTTCCCAAAATATACATAGTAATTTAGGCAAATTTACCCTGACCAGGCAGTTACTAAAGATGAATGTGCTTCCTATCTGCATGTGCTTCCTATCTGCTTGTTCGTGTCGGGATTACGGTAAAAACCTCACACATAATTTTTTTGTTGCAGTCACAATGCACACACTCAAACACTCATTCAGTATACATCCATGTCTACAGCACTACTGTATTAAACTCTTTATATTCTGGTTTTGTACATGCGGTCTTGCACATTTGCATCTCACTCAATTGTTATTTTGCACACCACATTTTAATGCCTCATCCAACTGCTGCTATTACACAAGTGTGTATATGTACAGTATATGTACATATAAAGAACCTTCTTTGTTCAGAATCCTCTATTTGTGCACAGAATACTGTATAATATACAGAATATACACTGTTCGGTGCGATTTAGTATTTCCTGTATTTTTCCTGTAGTGTTTTGTATTGTCTGTTTGCAATACAAATGCTCTTTATGAAGCTAGGACAACTTACTTTAAGTCCTCAGCACTGTATTGCTTTATGTAGCATAACGGTTACAGAGAAACGTTGTACTGCGTCAGATATACACTGTATATGGATGAAATGACAATAAATGCTTCTTGACTTGACTTCTCTATTAAAACATTTCTTCCAAGCTTTTGTAAGAAAATAAATTTGTTGCAGCCTGGGAAAAGTCTTCACATCGCAAAGCATTGACAATAGCACTATTCGGACGGGATTAGTTCTACGCGGGGACGTGGAGTAATGCAATTTTACCTCAGGACGTCTGTAATATTAATTGGCCAATTCGGACAAGACATCTCAGTAAAACTAGCAGAAGTGGGAGGGTTAACTTGCTTTACACACCACAGTAACCTCCTTGTCGTCATGTGCGTATGACGTTGCTTCCTGTTATCACGTGCGCAAACAGACAACTTGGTGCCTCCATGCTTGAAAAACGCGCCAAAAACTACTCTTAAACAGGAAATGGCGGAATTTTACCTTACATATTTACAGTAGGTCTATTCGGACGGGATTAGTATTACCTGAGGTACTTTTTCCGGACCTTTTTACAGAAGGTAAAAGTCGGCGTAATCTTTACTGACATTGTCCGTAATGATTACCGAGATGCCGCATTCGGACGGGTCTAAAATCACAGAGAAGCTCTGGTAATAATTACTCTACCCCCACGTCCCCACGTCCAACTAATCCCGTCCGAATAGGGCTCTAGTCTGCAATATATATTTATGTCTGTATCTAAATTCTAAAAATGTCTTTTGTAAATAAGACCCAACCAGAACTACTGTATAGCACTAACATTTTAAATACAAACTGAACTGATGTCTACTTCATTCTGCTACATAGCTTTCCATAGATTTCTTGGTAACAGTTACAAAGTCAGAAGTTCACTGTATTCTGAATGACTTTATAAGGCGGACATCGGTAATACATTCATTACACTTTTCTGTGGTGATAAAACCCTCGAATCCAGACAGCAGTACAATGACTCACTTCACAGGACGAGTGAGTTTCTTGCAGGTTCGTTTTCTACAAAGACAGATGTTCTGTGTTTGCATTACATGGGTATATGATCTTGTCCGAGTGCACACAATAAGTCAATAATCACCATCTGTTATTTGTTTTGTGACACAGGAAGAGTTTAATATCTAGTGGAGGGTCACTGATACGCACACTACGGAGACTAAATGCAGCAAGCAGCAGTAGTCAAATGTCTTCATCTGGACAGGACTGATATGTTCAGGCTACTGCTGGATTAAAACAGTAGGTCATTCTGTTTAGCTTGAAATTTTCTAACAGAAGGTCTGAGAAAAAAAAAAAACGCAGACGTTGCCGATAATAAGGTCACAGAGGAGAAACTGTAAAATAGGACATCACACCAGAAGCTCATGTAAACTGAATCCAGATAGGGCTTTAGCTAGTAAGGTTTTGGACGAGAGTATTTGCTTACACTGTGTTTGTTATCCTGGCTTTTCATTTAGCAGATGAAGGTAGACAAGGTTACTGAGTAAATAACAACACTTCCACTTTATTATAGCGGGTCATATTTCTGTTTTTTTTTTTTTTTTTTTTAAATAGAGTTGTTACATACAGATAAATCCGATGTTTCCCAGACGTTTGAGACAATTGGGCTTTCCTTTAAATCATCATCGCTGTAATGTATTTTTAGACGAATTAAGACTTTTCGAGCAAATACACAAGCTCACCGCAAGCTGCCAGCTGAAGCATGACTCAGGTCCAAGTCCTAATTAAGCAAAGCTGTGCAGAAGCACCTGTTGCTGTTCAAAAATAACACTTTACCAAGTCTTTCATTTTCTTCACAGTGAATATAATAAACACATGAACAAGGTAATTACTGATTTACTACGACTGTGTTTAGACGTTTAAATGAAAACATACAAACTCATTTTCTTCCTGTTTAAGACAAAGTTGGTACAAGAATCTAGTTTAACACACACACACACACACACACACACACACACACACACACACACACACACACACACACACACACACACACTTTAATTCAGTGTAAATACAGTACATGTATCACAATGTTGACTGCTTTCTAAACAGATACACTTGCATAGAAAACACCAGAAGAAAAAAATTCTAGAACACCGAGATCTCCTGAATTAAAAAAAAAAAGTATAAGTATTATTAAAGTGTTTAATTAGTACAATAACATTTGGGATATTTTTTGAAATGTGGTATGCAGATCGGTCTGCAGATCCCAGAGACTCGTGTGTGTGTGTGTGTGTGTTTGCCGAGACACCTGATTCATGCTAGTTGATGTTGATATGCTAACCTGTCTGTAATTAGCAACCTGTCAGCTAATCTGCATTGAGCTACAATGCTGTGTACATGTGAAATGAACTGGAGATGTGTTTTAACACAGGGATTATATGGATCTACACGGGGCGCAGTTGCTTCTGACTTTCCTACTGCTGTGTTTATTTTGCCTGCGTTTTCAGCCGAAGCTGACGGAGTATGATCAAGTCTGTTCAAACAGACAAATGAAGGATATTTCACCTGCATTGCTCTCTCCTTCCTTCACTTTCTCACAGACAACACTCGGTCTCGGCTCTCTCTTTCCACACTCTCTTAGAGTCTTCCGTCTGATACTTATCTTTCCCCCGCCGCGATCAGTCATCTTCGCTCTACTCCTTCATCCATCTACTTACACTTCCTCCATCTTGGCAGACGGGTCGCTCCCTGCACTGCGGAGCATGGCACAGAGCCCAACCTCACTTGGCCGTGAAGCCATGCTCCCGTGAGCACATGCACACACCACACACACACACACACACACACACACACACACACGAAAACGAACACATAACTGAAAAGTTCTCATATGTCTGTGAGCATACAGATGATGGGCCTAAAAATGAAAGACACACATAAAGACAAAAGTGAAAGTGTAAAGCAAGAAAAAGGAGAGAAATACAGACATAATAAGAGAGAGAGAGAGAGAGAGAGAGAGAGAGAGAGAGACACTAAGAAAAGAGAATGAAAGAAATAGAGATTTCTAGAGAGAAACAGAAATAGACAGAGAGAAAGAAAAACAGAGACAGGAAAAAAGGCAGAAAGAATGTAAGAGAGAAAAAGAGAGTGACAGAGATAATGATGGAGTGAAATAGTGATGGAGAGGTAGACAGTGAAATAGTGATGGAGAGCTAGACAGAGAAAGACAGAGAGAAATAAACAGAAAGTCACAGACAAACAGACAGAAACACACACAAGTACAGTCAAAAAGGAGAATGACAGAGAGAGGGGGGGGTGGGGTGGCGTTGAAAGAAAGAGATAAAGAACTGTATTTTCGAACTGAACCTCTAATGCATTAGAATTAACCAAAAGACAAAAATCTGCCAATTTGCTTAATTATGTACAAACTAAGCCTCATTTTTCTCACTATTCTGGATCCATGTGTCGTCTGAATTCTGCTATATAATACACAATTACCTACTCGATCAATTTACAATTACTCTACAATTTAGATGCACATAACAAATCATGTAATTATTAAAGAAATGGATAAAGCATATAAAAAGGTACGAGGAATTCACACGCAGTTAAACCCGTCCTTGAAACGACCTCTGCTGACACTCGGCTCCCAGAAACGCCGCAGCACTGCACTCATCTCACCCAGCGAGCTCACCTGGCATGACTAATACCCAAACGGTAACAGCGTTAGATACAATATCTGTACACTGACAGTAATCATACTGCATGAAGTGAAGTTCTCACGATATTATTCTGTTTAGTTCCCTTAGGTTGCTCAGGATGGATTTATTACAACTCTGAGTTTAAGAAGAATATAATCTCAGATAAGACTAAGATGTTTTCTGTAACGTAGTTCGAGCAACCGGTAGGTTAAACAAACAAACAAAATAAATAAATAAATAGCTAAATAAATAAATAAAAATGCAGTCATAATGTGTAAAGATCTCAAGGCAAAACGAATGCACATCTTTTCAGTAGATGACAAGGATGACAGTTATTTCTGTCTACTCAATAATGTTTTGTGTTGAATCCCATTCAACTGTCTGTCTTCAATGCTTTGCGCTCTCTCCGTCCGGCCCCTCCTCTGGCAAATTGGGCTGAAGTCAGTAGACACAAAAGGATAGACAATCTGGGATCAATTGCGTTCCCTGATTTGAGTGAGATCGGCCCTGAAAACACATCTCATCCCTGCCATTTGTGAATGCGAGTGGCCAACAATGGAGCAGTGAGCTATTAAGTGGTGAAGGGATAAACAAACGAGTGATGCCAGCAGAGCCGAAGCTTTATATTAGAGACCGGAGAGAAAGTGCATTAAAAGAGAAGGGATGAACTCTCAAATGAACCATCAGGGTATCATGTCAACTTCCCTTATTGCCATTCTATCTCCAGCCATATTAAACAAACTGAAAACACACCTAACTCTTCAATACTGTTTTTACTGCGCCACCGTTGACTCGTCCTCGTTATTTGCCCTTAGGGGAATCACTGCTCATGTCTTATAAAGGTACGCCCGGTTCATTTTGACTGCTCATAAAGTATCGGTATCAGGGCTGAAACAACGGATCGGTTGTATGTCAGGATTTCATGCATTTCTGTGGACGTTTCTAAACTGAACAGAAAAACCTACAGTCCTCTCAATCCATGAGAGAACACTAAGTCTCCTACTGTATCTTACAAGCAAGGTCTTTCTCTTGGTTCACAAATAATGGCTTAAGTCACTAGAGAAGCATCAGCGTGTAATCCGGGTCATGGCACCAAGTTGTTACAAAATCTGCGACCAAGTCGAGGATCAGATATCTGATTGGTTGAAGCAGCATCAGATCAGATCTCTCACCAACACAAGTATAACTTTAATAAAGTTTGTAAGATAAGATAAGATAAGATCCACCCACCCACCCACCCACCCATCCACCCACCCATCCATCCATCCATCCATCCATCCATCCATCCATCCATCCATCCATCCATCCATCCATCCATCTATCTATCTATCTATCTATCTATCTATCTATCTATCTATCTATCTGGACCACTTGTCAAATGAGAGTTGATTAGATGATAGCATACAGTTAGTGTTGGCGGTATGGTTCTGTTCGAGGCAGGAATCCGCGCGCCCGTCCGTGCGCGTGCATGGGACAGCAGCAACTAGAAAATAGAATAGACCCCCCCATAACAGAACCATTGATCACGCATAGAGTTTTATTATTTGCAATATATATATATGAATGAATGGATAAATAAATATAAAATAATTAGAGAGAGGGAGAGAGAGAGAAAATGAGTGGAGTTGTAAGACGTAAACTGGTACAACGGACAACGGTTCCGGCATGGTGGAGTCGGGGTTGGAGGAGGGAGTTTACAGTAAGTCGCAGCAGCAGCAACACGCTAGAAAGCGACTCAATGAATGGGAATTTAAATGGTCGAGTAATACGGATGACGTAACCGGATTGGTGCGTGTCTTGGACTGCTGATTAACAGCTGATGCACGCTTGATGCGAAGCTTAATTTTCTGAACCGCTCATCCTACACAGAATCAAGCTGAGCCTAGAGCCTATCCTAGAGAACTCGAACAAGGGCGAGGGACACCCTGGACATGATGCCAACCCATTGCATGCTGTTTAATTCAAGTGCAAAATCATATGACATTGACTTTGTTTCTAAGAAGATCTCAGTATCTGGTATTAGGAGATTTGACAAAGCTTGACATTATTCGTTTGTTTCCCACTTACTAATGCACCAAAGCTCCTAGTGAACTGTTTTCAAGTCTGTATTGAAGAACCGAATATTCGCAAATCCTTACTTCAACCTACTTGATGACAGGGCTAGAGTACAAACCCAACCATTGCTGACTCTCCAGTAATCCTAAAGCTCACATTCTGAGCTACAGTGAAGGCTCTCCAAATCATTTCATAGCCTTTGAGCATCACTCGGCTCTCTCAACTATCTGTGGAGACCCAGTTCGTATTTGAATTTATGGAAAACTTTACGACTGACTGTGAGGCCTGCTGTTGCTGCTGTTGGTGATTCATTGTGCAGAGCATGATGATAAAAAGATTACGGGCCAGCAGGACTGCACCTACACTAAATATTTGACTCAGATGATGTGTGAAAGGAGTGAAGAGGAGGAGGAGAGGAAGAGGGAGAGAGAAGATGGTAAAAGGGCTTTGCCAAATGCACAGCTGCATTCCTCTGCTTTTTTTCATGGCCCTTTTAGAAAGGAACGAACAGAAAACACACTTCCTCCACGCTACTCTGAAAAGGCCTTTCTTCCTGCCCACATATCCGGATTGTGGCATTTTCTTTATGCTGGAAAATATTATGTCAGTATAGCAGAAGCCAATGGGGGGAAAAAATCTGTGGATGAGTAAGTGAATGAGTCACTCAAATTCTGGTCTACATTCCAGTTGTGGGGCTCTGTAAAGATGCCTGGATCGGATGCTGAGGAACGGAAAGCCAAATAAAGAGCAGTGGTGCACTCTAAATTAAAAAAGTTTGACTGCTGGTGCTTAGACTACAGCACATTTGTGTCAAAGCTTCTCTCTAATTAGCTGTGCTGTAGTGAAAAAGTGTTTGCCTAAGCAACGCTATATCCTTCCAGCTCCATATGAAAAATTGGACGTCAAAGAATCTCTGTTTAGTCGTGTCATTTCGTACGGTTATTGTCTAGTCATGTCATTTTAATTTATCTAGTAGTGATTCACTCTACTTCAGCAACACCCCTGATTCATACTGTAAATGCAGGACGCACGCCAGAGGAGCGACAAACACCGTCGGCTGAAAATAAACCGTATTAATAGAACAATGACAAACCCAGCTTAGGGTCTTACACGTTACATAATAACGGTAATATACGGAAACATCGCTCATTTGCCCAAATGATCTCCAACAACAAAGATACAATCATGCTTCTCGCATACAGAATCAAAACAAAAGAGAATAGAAACTTATTTTTGGATAGTGGTGAGAAAAAAACAAAACAAAAAATAAATACCTTGGCTCATCACAGCAGAACCCCACGCAAACAGATATTGTTAATTGTGCTCGAGTCCTTCTGTTGTTTTTCAGCCCATACAAGCTGTCCTTTTTTTTCCCTTTAAAGAAGCCACACATTAAACATTTGCATGTCGCCTACATCTCTGGATCTCTGAAGTGTACTGGCTATTATCATGAAATCCAAAACAATTGCGTGGCATATTGACAAGGATATGGCACGAATAATAGATCTGCAGTGCTGAGAAAACACTCCAGTGCATTTACGTAGATGACATTGAATTTCGTTTAAAAATAAATAAATAGAACAAAACAACTTCTCTTAAGGTCCCACAAGAGAAATCAATGAAATGAAAGCTTTCACGTCACGGTCACACTTAAGAAAAAAAAACAACTTTGATATCTAAGTTACACATAAAGCGTAGATGCAAAACATTTATAATGGAACTGCTCAGGGTTTATGAACATATAATACATCAGATTTCTGTCATTTGTAGCATAAAAGAACCTTTATTCTATTCCCTTGGGTTCTAGGCAGTGAAAAAATGTTAATCTTCCCAGTCTTCTTATTTACAGCTCCATACAATTTAAACTATGTTGAAATACTTAGTTACCTCTCAAGTGACCAGAGATTTGAAAAAAGAGACACTATTTGACAAGCTGGTGTTCCACTGATCTGCTTGCTTTTCAAAGATGTTGCACAATCTGTGAACTTAACTACTATAAAGCAAAAGCTACTTTCACACAAACAGTGATTTTATGGGTCTCCGGTCCCTGTACTGTGAAGTCACTAGTAAGCGTTCCTACTACTGGTTTCCATAGCAATAACTTTCCTCAATGGGTGGCACAACTAGCCTTCACTTGACATCAAATCAGTTTTGTTGCTGCTAAAATGCAAAATGCAACATTCTTGAGGAAGGTTTGTTGTCCGGGTACAACATTCAGCAGTGGGTATCTGCATCATATCATATGAAGTGAAGGAGAAGCAGTGTGAGTTCTTTGTCACTCACAGTGGTCGGTATTTGCATAAGGTTCAACTTTGTCATGCCACAGGACACGTCCACATCAAGTCACAAACGGTTGCTGTTGTTCAGCTTAATAACATTTAAATTAAGTTGAATATCCTAATTACGTTTTATGTCATGTGGAACAGCCTAATAACATTTTAAGTCATGTGGAACAACCAAATACCATTTTATGTCATGTGGAATAGCCTAATAACGTTTTAGGTCAAATGGAATAGCCTAATAACATTATAGGTCATTTGGAATAGCCTAATAATATTTTAGGTCATGTGGAATAGCCTAATAATATTTTAGGTCATGTGGAACAACCAAATACCATTTTATGTCATGTGGAATAGCCTAATAACGTTTTAGGTCAAATGGAATAGCCTAATAACATTATAGGTCATTTGGAATAGCCTAATAATATTTTAGGTCATGTGGAATAGCCTAATAATATTTTAGGTCATGTGGAATAGCCTAATATCATTTTATATCATGTGAAATAGCCAAATACCATTTCAGCTCATGTGAAATAGCCTAATACCATTTTTGGTCATGTGGAATAATCTAATAACATTTTATGTCATGTGGAACAGCCTAATAACATTTTATGTCATGTGGAACAACCAAATACCATTTTATGTCAAGTGGAATAGCCTAATAACATTTTAGGTCATGTGGAATAGCCTAATAACATTTTAGGTCATGTGGAATAGCCTAATAACATTTTAGGTCATGTGGAATAGCCTAATAATATTTTAGGTCAAATGGAATAGCCTAATAATATTTTAGGTCATGTGGAATAGCCTAATAATATTTTAGGTCATGTGGAATAGCCTAATAACATTTTATGTCATGTGGAATAGCCTAATAACATTTTAGGTCATTTGGAATAGCCTAATAATATTTTAGGTCATGTGGAATAGCCTAATAACATTTTAGGTCATTTGGAATAGCCTAATAATATTTTAGGTCATGTGGAATAGCCTAATAACATTTTAGGTCATTTGGAATAGCCTAATAACATTTCAGCTCATGTGAAATAGCCTAATACCATTTTCGGTCATGTGGAATAATCTAATAACATTTTAGGTCATGTGGAACAGCCTAATAACATTTTAAGTCATGTGGAACAACCAAATACCATTTTATGTCATTTGGAATAGCCTAATAACATTTTATATCATGTGGAATAGCCTAATAACATTTCAGCTCATGTGGAATAGCCAAATACCATTTCAGCTCATGTGAAATAGCCTAATACCATTTTAGGTCATGTGGAATAATCTAATAACATTTTATGTCATGTGGAACAGCCTAATAATATTTTAGGTCATGTGGAATAGCCTAATAACATTTTAGGTCATGTGGAATAGCCTAATAACATTTTAGGTCATGTGGAATAGCCTAATAATATTTTAGGTCAAATGGAATAGCCAAATACCATTTTAGGTCATGTGGAATAGCCTAATAACATTTTAGGTCATTTGGAATAGCCTAATAATATTTTAGGTCATGTGGAATAGCCTAATAATATTTTAGGTCATTTGGAATAACCTAATAATATTTTAGGTCATGTGGAATAGCCAAATACCATTTTAGGTCAAATGGAATAGCCAAATACCATTTTAGGTCATGTGGAATAGCCTAATAGCATTTTAGGTCATGTGCAATAGCCTCATGTCATGCAAAATACCCTAATACCGCTTTAAGTCATAGCCTAAGAACATTTTAAGTCACGTAGAATAGCCTAGCTGCATAAGTTTTGTTGAGACTACGTCGGTGTTAATGTCATCCTTCCCCACCAAAACCTAGCCGCATGAGCCACAGCTGTTCTGTAGACCCCCATAACATGTCATTTTTAAAATTTATTTAAAGTGCTGCAAATCCCAAAGTTATTACATTTATTATTGAGCCCTTATAAGTCTGTTTGACTCGTTCCATAAATTAAACAATATTAATCCAAATTTCAATACCTCAAGATGATGTTTTTCTGTCTGTGAAAAGTTCAGTATTAAAAATAGCTCTAAAAAGTATTATTATTTCACACATTTAAATATCAGGAATAAATCTGTGCTGAAGGAGTCCACAGAAGATCCATTTTTCCCTATTGGTCCTTTCCTTTCAAATTTCGTAACTCTTGTGTGTTTTTTTTTTTCTATAACCAAGATCCATTCAATTAACTGTAGTTTATTTTTTATGATGGACCTTCCGTTCGATGTAATTAAAACTGGGTATGATGGCAATAATTAAAGTAATATAAAAATAATGTGGCAGTAAAATTCAGGGAAATAGTAAAAGCCAGTCAAACTGATAAATTTAAAAAGCCAGCTTCAAATTAGATATATAAGTATACATGCAGAGTGTCCCAAAAGTCTCCATCATTTTTTTCTAGCAAAATCTCATCTGTTTTTTTTAAAGTATATATTAGATTATTTAGTATATAAGACCATTTTTAATTTTTTGAGCGTACGTAATATTTGTACGCTCACATATTTGATCGAGTCACATATCAGACACTGTGAAATCTTCACCAGAACTAATAAGACAGTTTACACTTCATAGTTGTGGCTTTACACAGCTGCAATTTTACGGCTGTCCCTACGGCCGTAAGCGTTTGTGTCCAATTCAGTAAGTTCACTCAATCTCTGGAGATGAAGCGTATGGATTCCTGTTATTCAGTGAGAGAGCATTTCCTACGTGCTCCACGGGAATGGAGCAGGCAGACAGCAATCGTTAGTTTTGCTTTTATCTCCAAGGACATTTAAAGTCCCGAAAGGTGGGCCATCAAGACATCAGATAAGCATTATGTCCATCAATCAATAGTGCTTTTCATAACCTTTATTTAATCCTGCCAGGCTTGCTGAGCACGCTGCTCCAGAGCGGCTCTTTTCGGGCGCAGGGAACCAGAAATGCAGGGTTAAGTGTCCGACAGCGAGGGATTTAGGCGGTGTAGAACCTGTAACGTGGTGTGGCGGCTTTACCCCACTGAGCAGCTCAACTAGCACAATGGAATAAACTCAAGGCCTCAGAATCAATAGAGGTAGAACAATAAGGAGAAACTCACAGCATCTTTAAGACGCAAACCAAATATCACCTTGTCTGGATATATACACATATATATATGCTTCAGTAGGTCAAAGCTGCATTACTGGAACATTAAGCAGATATCATGCTTAAGGGTAAGATCATCATTTCCTCATGAAATTAAGAATGAATGCAATTTAGAGCTTTTCTATTTACAGGTGATTGACACATGACTATTAATGTCATCCTGCACCACCAGAACGTATGCTCATGAGAGGACAGCTGTTCTGTGGACCTCCGTGACGTTATTAAATTATATTACATATCATTAATGAATTCATATACAGTAGTACTTAGTGTTTAAATGGGTTTAATCCACATTTCAATGCCTTAAAAAGAGGATTTTCTATTTGTAAAAAGTTTAGGATTAAAAAAAGCTCGAGAATATATTATATATTACAGCACAAATTTAAATAAATCCAGAAATAAACATGTCCTGAAGGAATCCACAGAAGAACCATATTTTTAAGTTCTTAACCCTGTTGTGTGTTGTGTTTTATTTTTTAATCATTTTCTACAATAAAGATCCTTTCATTTACCTGTAGTTTTTATAACAGACCTTTAGTTTCATGTTGTAAACCTTTTGTCAAAAATGCATTTGAGTACTACAAATAAAAATCAGCCAGTTATACTGTATGGAAGCATTACACACTGCTAAATCTTTCCTAGAAGATATCTGAAGTATAACGCGTTTAGATTTTCATACCAGGATGCACTGCTGTACTGATAAAACTTCTCATTCCCCTGACTGCCGCTAAATATTTGCGATTTATAATTGTTAATTAGAATAGTTAAAGAGACTCATTTCTGTGTGTGTGTGTGTGTGTGTGTCTTTCTGTCTCTCGTTCTCAAACACACACACACATACACACACACACACACACACACACACACACACACACACACACACACACACACACACACACAAACACACAGACTCATTTCTCTGTGTGTGTGTCTTTCTGTCTCTCGTTCTCAAACACACACACACACACACACACACACAGACTCATTTCTCTGTGTGTATGTGTCTTTCTGTCTCTCGTTCTCAAACACACACACACACACACACACACACACACACTCTCTCTCTCTCTCTCTCTCTCTTGCAGCAGCAGCAAGGAACCTGGACCACGCTGAGACACTTTCATTAAGTTTATTTCTGACAGATCACAAAGACACACAGGCCCCATACACACATTCATCAAAAAACCTGTTCATTATAAGCTCAAGCATCTGGAGAAGGACAGCAGGCGCACGTCAAATGCTCGGCTCTTAATTAGACGCACAAAAAAAAATCTGCTACGCCTTTTGGGTCCGCATTGATGTCCTGCATTGCTCCAGATGAGAATGTGATAAGAGACTATTTTTAACTTTCTGAAGAAGCAAACTAATTAGGGTCAATATCATAGCAGACATCGCAGCAGCCTCAAAGTTAGGCAAGTTGTCAAATTATTTACTGCAGTGAAAATAAACATAGGTACAAATTTTTTTTTACAAATTGACAAAATATTTACTGCAGTGAAGCTAGACAAAGGTACAAACTTCCAGAACTATAGCAAGCCAGTTTCTAGGGTTTTCATTTTTAATCTTTTTTTGCAAAATTGTCAAGAGTTGTGACTTTATACTCAGCAAAACAAACAAGAACAACAAAAAGAAATTCTCAACCTTTTAAAAATGTATTAAAATCAGCACATCCAAACGCTCCTTTCTACTGAACGTGATTTTCATTATTCTTTTAAACTTTTATTTTTTAAACTGCTTAATCAGATAAATCACAGAGAGGATCAGAGAGGCTTTGGGTGACTAGTTGGCAGACATAAAATTCAGCAAAAAAGGAAATGCAAAATATAAAAGGGATAATATCCTGAGGACACAATTCACTTCTCCCCACAATTTAACTCTAAAAACAGTCTCTGAAAGCAAATAATTGTATATTTCCATTATGAGGGTTATACAGCGTTTATTTGTCTGGTTCTGAGGCTCCGCCCACAGCGCTTCTGATCTGTTTAATAAGCTTTTCTGGCTGTATGCTTCAGGGTTGGAGTATGATTGTCTATTCATCCCTTTGTACATTGGATTCTGATGGGAAACATAAACTTTTGAAAAGAAAGGGATGTGATTGGGTGGCAATGTCAGTCAAATGGCCTCTTGTTGTGAAATTAGACGGTTCACGGAAATGACCTTACGCTCAAAAGTATTTACTAATCTAAAAAAAAATCCGGAAGAATGTCGCACGAATCAGCAACCGGAATCAACCAAAATAAACTGAATTAAATGATTCATGATGCCTCAGAATGCTTAATCATAACAAGGTCGCTCGATCATTTCGGTACAAGTACTAAAACCGGTACATGATCTAAACGTGTACTGACACAGCCTTCATATGGAGTGTACTTTAGCAAATTTTAGCCACAATTTTTCTAGAAATTTTTCTAGAGAAATTGAAAAATTGTTCTTCATATCCTCAGAACAACTAAACTGTGTGTAAACTTATCCCAAATTGAGCAGATGTACAGCAAGCAACAGCCAATGAGAGAACAAGAAGAAAGACAAGCATAGTCATGGCAATGTGTCTTTTAGATATGCGCACAACTTCACCTACTGCGCAACTGCTATGCAAGTGATTTAGTCATGTAGTGTAAAAGTCCAGCCAATCACAAATTAACAAAGTCTATTAGAGGAATATAAACAGCAGGTATTTGGTTGCTTTTGTTTATTTACACGATAAACCTGAGGCATTAATATGTTCTTTATAGTTTTCTCTTCTTCCAGCATCAAACTTCCACAGAGAATTTTTTTGTTAGGGAAAATAAAAAGCCAAAGACACTAAAGTAGAGTAACTGTTCCCTGAAATGTAAAACAGTGTCTGCTGTTATAGGCCAAGGATTATTATTTTGCTACCACATCATGTCACAAAGTGTGTTTTATTATAGTACAATAAGGATCGACTTTGTAAACCCATCCTGAAATCATTGCTGATGCAGAACAGCTTTGAAATGTTAATGCTCGCTGTTACAGTAGCATTTGTCAGTTTAGCCATCACTGGCACAAGAAGGACCAATAATCATAAATAATGAATGATAATCCTACAATGGTACAGAGAGTAACTGCAACATTTGTCGGTCACAAATTATTATTGGCTTCTTGTTGGACACATGGCAACCGTTTGGCTTGGCACTTCACTGCAGGAGGAAGTGCTCTGTTTTTTCACTCAGCCATTTTGAAAGGAAGGAGTAACTACAGAGCTATACATTTCCTCAGCTCCTCATTTCCTCAGCTCCTCAAAGTGAATCGCTTCAATGTGCACAATTGAGACCAATTACATTTAAATCGGCAGGTATTTTTAACTACAGGTTGTGCAGCCAAGTGGGTGACTGACAATGGAGAAAGAACTGTAATGACTGGAATGACTTACATCTTCTATGACTTGCATCTTCACATGTACTGAATCGACAAACACACACACACACACACACACACACACACACACACACACACACATGTGCGTGTGTGTATATATATATATATATATGCGCGTGTGTGTGTGTGTGTATATATGTATATGTATATATATATACATATATACACACACACACACACACATATAACTAAATTGTTAGAATGAGAAATGGTAATAATGGAAGTGTGTGAGTGTGTGAGTGTGTGTGCGTGTGCGTGTGTGTGTGTGTGTGTGTGTGTGTGTGTGTGTGTGTTTGTCGATTCAGTACATGTGATAGAAGATGTAAGTCATTCCAGTCATTACAGTTCTTTCTCCATTGTCAGTCATCCACTTGGCTGCACAACCTGTAGTTAAAAATACCTGCCGATTTAAATGTAATATATATATATATATATATATATATATACACACACACACACACACACACACACACACACACACACACACGCACACGCACACGCACACACACACTCACACACTCACACACTTCCATTATTACCATTTCTCATTCTAACAATTTAGTTATTTTTTTTTCCAGCTGTCAGCATCTGGAAAAAACAACAACATAACAAAATGGTGTAGGCGGCACAATGAATTATAGATGCGTTAATTGTTTGTATGATCAGCTCTGCCATTGTAGTTAGATACACCACATTCTCATGAACTCATGAAAATAAAGAATAGTGAAGTATGAAGTAAGTGAACTCAAAATTGGGGCAGAATCATGGTTTGCTGTCCTCTGGTGATGAGGTGATTTGATTTAAATATACAGTATAGAGCACTGTAAACAATAGACATTGTCAAAAAGCAGCTATACAGATATGCAGATATACTGTAGATGTAGATACTTAATGAGCAAGCTAGAAGAGACAGCTGCAGAGAAAACCTCCTAGAGACAACATGAGGAAGAAACCATAAGACACAGAATGGAACCCATCCTCTTCTGAGTGACAGCAGATGTGCAGTGTGACTGTGCTTCGTTACTCTTTCAAAACTGTATGCAATAGAGTCTGTATAGAAGGCTAAGTTTATTTAGCTTGAGCATCGGATACAGTGTAATTTTCAGGAAGTGCAAGCTTGGCTTTCTAATCATAGTATTGTACATGAAGTGCTATATGGTTGGAAAATATATCTTTTCTTGGTAGGGATTATACAATTCTTTGTCATCTTTTCTTTTTCTTTTTATATTATAAGAAGGTCTCCAACAACCAGTACCAAATTACTCGTGTGTGTAAAAACATACTTGGCCAATAAAACCTGATTTTGATTAAGACGAAGAACCTATCATTACTATTAATAGTACTAGTATTACTAGCATCACTATCTAGCATAGTTACTAGCATCACTATCACTACTACCACCATTAGGATTACTTCCACCACCTCCTACTGAAAAATGAAATGAGTGTATCCTGCAACAACACAGCAATCCTAAACATAAAGCAAAATCAACATAAGAAAAAGCTCAGACCATTTGACTGTTACATAAAATCATGCTCATTTGCACACTTGCTCTCCTTTTTGCATTGCTGCTCACCATTGCCTTACCATTGTATATACCCACCCAATTTCTGTTCATAATAACAGCAATATATTATATTATGATCATATTACATATCCTCCTGTATATTTACCATATATTGTGTTCCAGCACATATTTTGTTCCTTCTGTAGATCTGTATATTTGTTCATAGTATGCACACAACTGTAAATCACTCCATATTACTACTTACTTAACTTATTTAAATCTTGTACAAACTGTATATCCTGCACCTGCATTTCGTTGCCTTGTACTTGTACATGTGTAATGACAAAGTTGAATCGAATCCGAATCTAATCTAATCTAATCTAATCTAATCTAATCTAATCTAATCTGAATCAGAAACTCTCACACCAATTACACTCCATGTCCTCATTTAACACATCCATATATATCTCGTCTTTGGCCTTCCTCTTGCCCTCTTACCTGACAGCTCCATCTCCAACATCCTTCTACCAATATAACCAACTCTCTCCGCTGTACAAGTCCAAACCATCTCAATCTAACCTCTCTGACCTCGTCCCTAAAACTGCCAACTTGAACAACTCTGATGTGCTCGTTCCTAATCCTGTCCATCCTCGTCACTCCTAAAGAGAACCTCAACATCTTTATCTCTGCTACCTCCATCTCTGCTTCATGTCTTTTCCTCCCTTCTACAGTCTCTAACCAATACAAAAATGTCAGTGTCTTAGCAGTTGATGGTTCTCTGCCCCAGACAAAAAGGTCACAAGTTCAAATCCTTATTACTTTCACAGAGCTGCCTTGTACAGTATGTGCTGTGTTGTGTTTAGCTTTGAGCTCTGACTGTACTCTTTCTTGTTTTGTGGTTGAAACGCATACAGTTCGTGTAACATACACTACATAAAAGTAAGTGCAACGTGGACATACTTTGGGCTCCGTGATGTGTAGAGATTAATGGCGTCTCAGAGAGCTGATGTTGCCCGGTAGTTTCGTCCTGGCTGTGTGAAAGCAGAAACAGAAACAGCAGTGTCTGCCCTGATTTCTCACAGGATTTAATTACAGCTTTAGGTCTGATAGACTCCAGCTAATCTGTCCAGGCTTAAAGTAAATAGCTCATCAGAGGTGTAAAGCAAGTCCTTACACACACACACACACACACACACACACACACACACACACACACACACACACACACACACACACACACACACAAACATAAACAATGATCTTATAAATATGTCACTGCTAAATAGAGACGAATATGAACACAAGCCTCTTTTTTTTTAGCATGCTAAAAGAAACTGAATTACAGTGTAGTCTGTAAATAATTGAACAGTAAATAGGGTTTTGGCTCTGGACTCCATCTGAAATGAAATATGGAACGTGTACATTTTACCCACGCCCTTTCTTCTTCTTCTTCAGAAATGAAATGAGCTGGATAGCAAGTCATTTTATTTCACAACTCTTGATACCAAAGCTGTGACATTTCCTTCAGGGTTTCTTAGATGTCGGAACATCACTGAGAATCTCACTGTCTTTTGCCTTCTCTCTCTCTCTCTCTCTCTCTCTCTCTCTCTCTCTCTCTCTCTCTCTCCAGTGTGTATGACCACAGCACTTTTTATGCATTTAAAAATGCGACGTGATTTTATGCCGATTTCATGGTGAGCTGTCCTTGAGGCATTTCATTTATTCCGCAGCCCATATTCAAGCAAACAAACCTGAGAAACCTCAGCTAAATGAAGCCCTCTACCACACACACACACACACAGGATTCCAGTGTGCCAATGTAATTATCTGATCACTGACATAGTGACTGTGTAAAACACCACGATCACGATTACTCTAAAGGTGTCTCACTCCAGAATGCCTCACTCCAGGAAAAAAACCATACTGACAGTGACAGGAGTGTGACAGTATGTAATTGTGTGTGAATGGCAGTGATGGCGGTGTGACAGACAAGCTGTATCTGTCCTGAATGGAGTCACTGCCACTTAAGTCGTCTGCCTAACATTCTGAGAAATTCACTGTAGCTAAAGCAACAGTTTTCCAAAATGGAAATTTAGACAATTTTCCAATTCCAAACTGATTACTGTGCATGCACTAATGCAGCGGTAATGGGGGTCTCGTATTTTAAGTGAAAATTGCATCAATGTATTGTATGAACACTATATTACTCCATATGGGTGAAATTATGTGGACACCTGTCCATGATGACAAGATGCTTGCTGAACATCCCTGAGCATTAATGAGGGTGAGCACTGATGATGACGAATAAGACCGAGAGAGCAGTCTGAGTTCCAGTTCAACCCACTGGTGTTCTGTGGGTTTCATGCTTTTGACAGCAAACCTAGATTAGCAAGTTTGGTGGCTAAACAGCCCTATACAGTGCAAGATGAAATGCACAGTCCTCCTATATCCATAATTATTTGTATTACCATAAATATTGTGTTATTTGTGCCACTGTAGCCTTCCTGACAGTTTGAACCAGGTGGGATAACCTTTGTTGACCAGGAAGCTCACCACCAGCCCTGGGGTGTAGGGAAGCACGCAACAAGCCCTGGTGTGTAGGGAAACACCCCACAAGCCCTGGTGTGTAGGGAAACACCTCACAAGCCCTGGTGTGTAGGGAAACACCCCACAAGCCCTGGTGTGTAGGGAAACACCCCACAAGCCCTGGTGTGTAGGGAAACACCCCACAAGCCCTGGTGTGTAGGGAAACACCCCACAAGCCCTGGTGTGTAGGGAAACACCTCACAAGCCCTGGTGTATAGGGAAGCACCCCACTAGCAATAGTGTATAGGGAAACACCAGCCTAGCCCTGGTGTGTAGGGAAACACCCCACAAGCCCTGTTATGTAGGGAAACACCCCACAAGCCTTGGTGTGTAGGGAAACACCCCACAAGCCTTGGTGTGTAGGGAAACACCCCACAAGCCCTGGTGTGTAGGGAAACACCCCACAAGCCCTGGTGTGTAGGGAAACACCCCACAAGCCCTGGTGTGTATGGAAACACCTCACAGGCAAAAATACAATACAACTACGAGATCTGAATCTTCACTTACCATGCTCCCAGACCTTGACATGTGCAGCTGTTCTAAACTAATCAAAGTTATTTGTTTCATTAAAATCATTTGCTTATTCAGTATATACCCTTCAAAAATGTATTTTTTTTAATCAAGCAACATCATGGTTTACTGCAATATCTAAAAATCTACAAAACTTTCTAAGTGTAAGATGCAGCCATCTGGAAAAACCCAAATCATTTTTTCATTAGCACACTGTGGTTTTATTCTGCTCTTTATGCCCCGCTGGAATAATAAGTGAAAGCTGGAAGATGTCGGATGATAATATAGTTTCACTTTGATTTTTGCACTTTTATTTTGGTAAATATGCACCGTATATGCTATTTTAACAGACTCTTATTTTAAAATAAGATTACGGAGCTTGGCGAAATTGTTTGTAGCTAGCATATGAAGATGTGAGCAAACATGGAAAATATTAGCATTGCAGATTTTGTTTGATTCACTACACTCGGTGTCATTTTGAACATTATGTAAATTCAGCACAATATTTTAACACAATAACTTTCAGAGGAAACAGATTGCTTTTGGATGCACTGTGTTACGTAAGGAATAAAACACGACAATGTGTGATTCTGTAAGAAAATATTTAACGTTAGGTTTAGTGCGATGAGGTTTCTAATGATTACATTTTTATTCATTAAAGGCCATGTCATACTTTTTATCCATTTATAGATATGTTTTAATGCGGTAAAACATCCACAATTAAGTTAGCGCCTGTTGTCAATAATGCTACAGTAGATAGAGTGTACTGTCGGAACTCAGAGCCGGTCTCCAAGTCGACACATCACAGGGTGATCTCTTCTCTTAGGCCTTTAGTTAAATTTCACTGTTAACTCTATAATTACTACAAAAATACTGAGAAAACTCCTCAGACCTGGATGAGAATGAGCAAACTTCTTTATTATGGTCAATCAGCCAACAAATTATAATTTGCCAAATTCAAAGTATCAAATTGCCAAATTAAAAGTAACAAATTGCCAAATTAAAAGTAACAAATTGCCAAATTAAAAGTAACAAATTGCCAAATTCAAAGTAACAAATGAAAACCCCCAAAAAGAGCATGTCATGCAAAATCAATCAAGAAAAACAAGAACTCTCGCGACGTCCTTGCAAAAATAAAAACCACCCACCTTGACCCGCGGACACGGGCACGCGCCCGCGTGCGCGCACACGCGCCCCCACACACACACACACACCTTCACCCCCGAAGAACCAAAAAAAAACCTCAGATATCTTCTCAATATATACCCTGGCGCTCCTAGGAGCCCAGGTGCCATATCACCTTATTTACCAAAATCATCTCCTATGTTTTCTAAATACACTGACCCAATTTCCCCTTATTTCCCATTACCTTTCACCCATATGCCCATTTATGGATTTTCCTCCCCTTATTTTTCATGACCTCAGACTAAACACCTGGGCCTTCTTCAGTCTGCACAACAAGTTTATGAGCACCACATGCCCATATATGGATTTTCCTCCCTTTATTTCTCAGGGCCTAGGTCTGTGGACCACTGTTTTTTTCATTCTACATAACATGTTATTGCTATGGACCAAGGTCTGAGAACCATGGTGTTCTTCATTTTCCATAACAATTTATGAGCTAAGGTCTGGGAACAATGGTATTTTCCCTTCTACATAACAAGTTGTTATTACAAATGTGCTCAGACTGACTAGGCCTAACAGCCCCGAATCTGGTTGCAATAAACATCTTTGGCCTACAACATCACCTACATATGTCTTATGACAGCAATTGTAATATTTTGCAAGGCCTAATACTTTACTTTGGTTATAGTATTGTAAGGAATAATATTTTAATTATTTCTACTAAGATTTTTTCCAACAGTACAATAAGACAATAATATAATATCATTAATTATGAAGACATTTCTAGGATACATATGTATCATGACATAAAATACACAGATTTCATTAATAATTTTACATCTACAATTTTTTTTATTATGAACATTTCAAAATAGCTGTTTAATGTATATAAATAAAAACATAAACAAAAAATAAACACATTTAATATAAGAACATTTAAGTAATTTGTTAACATTTAATTTATTTTTTATAAATTATTTGACCATTTTTATCATTTTAAAGATTTAATTTTTTTTAAATTGCTGCTTCTATTATGTTTGTAATTATTTATTGCTTGTCTAATTTAAAACAAGCTTTTTTTACATCAGACAAGCAACATGATGCACATTGAAATCTCACATTAATAGAAGTGCAGTTCTAATATTCAAAGCCAGTTCACTCAACTGGAAAGAAGTGAGGTTTCCTTTCTGGTGTTTAAAAGCAAAATAGCTGAAAGAGGGTTTCATAATGGTGCGAGGAGCGTACGCATGTGGGAGGACGAGCCTCGAACACAAGTCTCCTTGGCAACTGCACACCTGTGGAGAGCCTATAGAAAAGGCAGGGGCTGAATCAGAACCCAGTGAGTGTGTGTGTGTGTGTGTGTGTGTGTGTGTGTGTGTGTGTGTGTGTGTGTGTGTGTGTAAGCTTTATGCAGAGTGAAGAGCTGAGGGGAAGGCCGTCCTTTGAGGCTTTTTAAATGTCGAAGGAGAGCAATTCGGTGCTAAAATCAACAACCCGTGTGTTGTTAACCATAAGGCTGTTATTATATATTAAGTGAGTATTTGCCATAATCAATAAAATATTAATAAAATTACAAAAATTAAATGGTAATATAATAAAGGCTTATAGAAATCCCACAAGTTCAGTTTTATAGTTTATCTGAATATTCCCTAGGGAGTGATTTATACGAGATATTATGTGTGAAGCAAACTGATTTCCATTACAAGCATTCAGAAAGGTAAATAAAATCTTAATTAAAGCGCATACATCACATGTTATTGCTGCACTATACAGTGTCGCTTCCCATGAGCCTGCTCTTACTGCGTGCAGAATCTAAACTGCTTGAACATAACCTGGTCCTGCTGACATGCAAGCAGTTTGCAAGATCATAAAGTGAATTAATTTAATATTTTATGAAAGCCAGGATACCACACGCAGCTCGCTAACAGCACTGGCTCTAAGTGCATTGAGACCGCTGAGGCTTTTGTGCAGGCTCGTGAAATCTTGCTCTTTCTGACAAGCTGCAGCTTTCTGAACGCCTTCTCTACTGTCTGACATTTCAGCAAATGTGACGAAATTACAATTTATGAGATGCAATGTGTACGGAGCAGCGTGGTACACCGCACACACTCATTTACTGCAGGCCAACAGTTTCTCTGAAAAATCAATGACTGCAGAAATAGAACCACAAGAACTTACTGATGAATACAAGCAGCTTTATGTATTAATTACACACACAACAATATCTATTCCAAAATTTATACAACTCATTATATTTCAGGAAAAAAGAGAAAAAAAATCTACAGTTAAAGTTTCCAAGCAAGTTTTTTTTTCTCCTTCATTTAGACACACCTCCTTCACTAAGACTGACAGATACAGAGGCCACACCTCCTTCACTAAGACTGACAGATACAGAGGCCACACCTCCTTCACTAAGACTGACAGATACAGAGGCCACACCTCCTTCACTAAGACTGACAGATACAGAGGCCACACCTCCTTCACTAAGACTGACAGATACAGAGGCCACACCTCCTTCACTAAGACTGACAGATACAGAGGCCACACCTCCTTCACTAAGACTGACAGATACAGAGGCCACACCTCCTTCACTAAGACTGACAGATACAGAGGCCACACCTCCTTCACTAAGACTGACAGATACAGAGGCCACACCTCCTTCACTAAGACTGACAGATACAGAGGCCACACCTCCTTCACTAAGACTGACAGATACAGAGGCCACACCTCCTTCACTAAGACTGACAGATACAGAGGCCACACCTCCTTCACTAAGACTGACAGATACAGAGGCCACACCTCCTTCACTGAGACTGACAGATACAGAGGCCACACCTCCTTCACTGAGTCTGACAGATACAGAGGCCACACCTCCTTCACTGAGACTGACACAGAAGCCACACCTCCTTCACTGAGACTGACTGACACAGAGGCCACTGAATCTGAGAGGCACAGACAGGCAGAAGATATGCCGCCTTTACTAAAAGTGAGAAGCAGAGAGTTTGACCACACCCACTTCACTGAGCAAGCACATAGACTACACCTACAGCACCTCTTCCCCACTCAAAGAACTAATATTTAAAAAACAAACAAACAAACAAACATGCTAATTAATTTATGACACAAAATTATTATAGCAATTAGGATTATTTCCTCTACATCCTTGTCCAGAAATATTTATTGTTTGCTAATCAGTTCATCCCGTCTAGAAATAAGGCTCACAATAACATGCATCACGTATTCCTTAGATAACAGCAGTGAAGCGGCTTGCGGAATGACATATGGGGTTAAAGTGTTGTAATTAAAAAAAAAATCTCCATGCTGAAGATGCTATTTCTGGGATAAAGCTAGAAGCCAACAACTATGATGGTATGACAGCTAAAAGGCTAAAGGGAAATCTGGGCTAATTAACAAGCACTACTGCCTCAAACCAAGACAAATTACTGTGATGGATAATATCTCCCAAAGAGAGACGCGCTCTATGCCACCACTGCTGCTGCCGCTGCTAAAATCTGCAAGAAGAGAAGTTAAGAAATGAGCAACAAAAGTGAAACCGTCCATTTTAGCTCAACAGAAGTGTTTAGTATCGACACATAAGAATGGGTTGAGTGTAACATGCTCTACGGTGCCGAGTGATATTTAACTTCAAAACAATATTTGCAACAAAATATTACCTCAGAGGGTGAAAAAAAAATGTAAACAGAGAAAGGAAATAATGCAAACCTCAAATATTCAACCAATCGTACTCCATGATCGATATTTCCTTAAGTTTCAAAATTATTGCCACCTCAAAGAACTATTCCATACTTTCTAAACATGGCAATGATTCTGTTTAATGTCATTTCTACATTGCATATGTATTCTTTTATATATACATACTACATACTGTATATCACTGTATACATATCTGGAAAGTTTCCCACAAAGGTGACCATATATTTGCAGTTACTTTAAATGTTCTTTAGGCAAATTAGTAAATTTTCCACTCAGACGTTTGGATATGATTTATTTTTTGTCACTTTTACATAACTAAATCTATTCTCCTGAAGAGCTGCAATCATTATGGAGGTGATTTAAAAAAAAAAATCTAAAACAATATTCTAGCAAGGGAGGGCACGGTGGCTTAGTGGTTAACACGTTCGCCTCACACCTCCAGGGTTGGGGGTTCGATTCCCGCCTCCGCCTTGTGTGTGTGTAGTTTGCATGTTCTCCCCGTGCCTCGGGGGGTTTCCTCCGGGTACTCCGGTTTCCTCCCCCGGTCCAATGACATGCATGGTAGGTTGATTGGCATCTCTGGCATCTCTTGTCCGTAGTGTGTGTGTGTGAGTGAATGAGAGTGTGTGTGTGCCCTGCGATGGGTTGGCACTCCATCCAGGGTGTATCCTGCCTTGCTGCCCAATGATGCCCGAGATAGGCACAGGCTCCCCGTGACGCGAGAAGTTCATATAAGCAGCAGAAAATGAACGAATGAATGAATATCCTAGCAATAATTCAAAATAAAAATCTTTTAGCTATTTTTTAGAGCTCCTAAGAAAATCTGTGAAATAGATTAATGGTATTAAAAGTAAAAAAAAAAATTTAAAAAAAAGCCATTTCAATCATTTCAGTCTTATTTTAGGTCAAATTTCAAATGCTTTCACTCTGAAAAGTCCATCACTAATTCATTGGTTTCAAATTTTTAACAGCTGCTGGAAGTTAAAGACATGACAACATTAAGCCATGTTTGATGTGAGTGCAGGTTTATTTGAATTCGCTGCTGAGTGTCAGTATAGCCGAAGCATCAAATCCAGCAAGACTCACAGAACATTCACTGTGCCATTCAGCTATATACAGCAGGTGACATGTCGGCATATCAATCATCCTGTTTTGATGTACTTTTTTGTGATGTCTTTCCAGCGAGTGCATTTTGCAAGGAAACAGGGAAAAACACTTTGCATAATTATGTCTTTGCTTCAAACCCATGAAAGCTAATCTTCAGAACAAAGTGTACAGGTGCATGCTACTTGACGACTGCATGTTAAATATCCAGATGCAAGATATTCAGCGGTTAAAAAAAAACACGTAGCAAGTTATGAGCTGTCATTTCAATTATAAAGATTTCCAATGTGTGAAAACATAAAAGAACAGATCATCAGTATGTAGAGCTTCTCAAGGTACTCGGTGACTCCAGCACACTGAGACGTGGTAATTTCACGGGAAGAACGGATGCAAAGAAAGAAACAGACAAACAAAAAAAAAACCTCTACAGTGAAGGGCACAAGGTTCAAGCTCTGAGTGTGAAAGTGTGACTGTTTTCATAGCAGAATTTTTTTTTTAGACTTTTGGGCAAACTAAACTCCTACAGGAGTTTGGCTAATGGAGTTGAGGATAAAAGCAAAGATCTGATGTTACCTGTTAAAAGCAACCAGTAAAGGAAACAGAAATAAAATATCATGCCCCTTAGCCAGTTCTCTTCCCAGCGTGTAGCTGTGCTACTGTCAGGACTTCTGCTTGGACATTTTCTGCCGGAACATTAGGGACATTTCCGACAGTGTTTTCTATCACGTGTCTCGTCTTACTCACCTGTTTGTTATTGGTTTAATTATTTCCTCTGTGTTGCGGTTAGCTTTGCAAAGTCCTCATTCGTTTGTTGGTTTCTGTTTTGTGGATTTATTTTTGTGTTTTGTTAATAAATCTGTTTTTATTTTGGTATACCTGACATCTCTACCCCCTTTCGGTACGTTTACCTCGCCCCCCCCCACCAGCCTTGCCGTGTGCCTCGCTCCCTCCACCTGCCTCATTGTGTGGCTCGTTCCCTCCTCCTCTACACACTATACACACACATACACTATACACTGCTCTGCACACTATACACTATACTAATACTGTAGTTTATAGTATAGTGTGTAGTCCAGTCTACTCTGCTCAATACACTATACTATGCTCTTTATACTACACTCTGCACAATAGTCTATACACTAACGTATAAATTATACTCTGCTCTATAGCCCACACTCCGCTCTATAATTGCTCAACACTACACTCTAAACAATGCTCTGTACACTATACTCTATCCCATACTCCATATTATACTCTATACTCTGCTCTATACACAATACTCTACTCTATACTCCATACTATACTCTATAGTGTACAATCTGCTCTATACTCTGCTCAACACTCAATACTCTGCTCTATACCTTATACTCTACTCTATACCCTGCTCTACACACTACACTCTGCTCTATTCTCTGCTCAATACTCTTTACTCTGCACTCTATAACACAATCTATAGTCTACACTCTGCTCTATAACACACTCTATAGTCTACACTCTGCTCTATAACACAATCTATAGTCTACACTCTGCTCTATAACACACTCTATAGTCTACACTCTGCTCTATTACACACTCTATAGTCTACACTCTGCTCTATTACACACTCTATAGTCTACACTCTGCTCTATTACACACTCTATAGTCTACACTCTGCTCTATTACACACTCTATAGTCTACACTCTGCTCTATAATACACTCTATAGTCTACACTCTGCTCTATAATACACTCTATAGTCTACACTCTGCTCTATAATACACTCTATAGTCTACACTCTGCTCTATAACACACTCTATAGTCTACACTCTGCTCTATAACACACTCTATAGACTACACTCTGCTCTATAACACACTCTATAGACTACACTCTGCTCTATTACACACTCTATAGACTACACTCTGCTCTATTACACACTCTATAGTCTACACTCTGCTCTATAACACACTATAGACTACACTCTGCTCTATTACACACTCTATAGTCTACACTCTGCTCTATAACACACTCTATAGTCTACACTCTGCTCTATAACACACTCTATAGACTACACTCTGCTCTATAACACACTCTATAGACTACACTCTGCTCTATAACACACTCTATAGACTACACTCTGCTCTATAACACACTATAGTCTACACTCTGCTCTATAACACACTCTATAGTCTACATTCTGCTCTATTACACACTCTATAGTCTACACTCTGCTCTATAACACACTCTATAGACTACACTCTGCTCTATAACACACTCTATAGACTACACTCTGCTCTTTAACACACTCTATAGACTACACTCTACTCTATAACACACTCTATAGACTAAACTCTGCTCTATAACACACTCTATAGACTACACTCTGCTCTATAATACACTCTATAGACTACACTCTGCTCTATACCCTGCTTTATTCACTAAACAAATTTCATATCTTTTCCGAATCAATAAACATATTGTGCAAATGACAGCACTAAAAAAACATGCAATTACAATTTATTAAAGTGTATAGAATAGAATACAGATATTATTTAGTCATAGTCTTGAGTGATGTTTAAACAATATGGACATCCTGCGCACAGACTTTTCCACACTCATAAACACATAGGGGTGATTTCTCTTAGCAGTACACCTAAGAGAATCCAATGGCACATCAACAGTAACCTGAGTGAGCCTGTTCCTTTAAAAGTTCATTTAAATTTGTTCATTACATGTTCAGAAAAATATCTTCAAGCTGTTCGAATGCAGCATGTTTTACTGTTAACGCGTCGCTGCCGTTAATCAAGGTGCCTTTCAAACTATCCATGCAGAAAGCAATCACAATTAGCTTAAGCAAACTTTATTTAATCTTCTACAAAGGTAATGCATGTCTTCAATATCCTGCCAGTTTAATACGGACATTTGCACAATATGTTTATTGAATAAAGCTCATCGTTTAAGCTTGGTGGTTCTCTGACGCGGTATGAATTTAGAAAAGCTCTCGACTATCTGTTAATCCCGCGGCTGCACGTGCTGCAATTTGCAAGATGTGTTTTGAAGACAAATACATCAGCAGGTTTTGGAGGGTTTTTTTTTTCCCACAACAGTGAGAAAACATTTACTGTATGGTGTTGGAAAAGATTTGTGTTGTGAGACACAAGGCAGTTCCTTTGTGAGAAAAAGTTTCCATTGTGAAGAAAAAAAAAAAGATACAATATTAGAACTCATTTCTGTTGTGAGAAAATATTCGGATTGTGTAAAACTGATTTGGATTTTTTGTTGTTAGAAAACAGTTTTGTTGTGACAAAATCTGGCTATTTCTGCTGTCAGAAACCATTTTCACATATTTTTTTGTGAGAAAGTACTTTTTTTCATGCAACAATTTCTATTTTCCAGAGAAAATCTTTTCCACTGTTGTGGAAAAAAAAAAAGCTGCTGTGAAGAACCAATTCCATTGTGGGAAGACATTTGCTTTTTCTTTTGCCTACATGTCTTATCAGTTCTGGGCTGTTAAAATTTTCTTCTCTCTTGTTATTATGTCGCTTTGTAGAAGCCAACATTCTGTTTTCCTATTTAAGCTTAGACAAAAATTTATCAAGAGTAACTCCTCCTAGGGCTTTCGAGCCACATGCACCAAATTCGGATATGTTGTAGACCCTGGTCTGAAGTTTGTTGGTGGTACTTTTCTAAGCGATCCGAGTTCCGGTACCGGGTCTCAAAGTGGCCTTTTATCCCATAGACTCCCATTATAAACTTTGGAGGTTTATATCTCGGCAAGCTTTCGAACTATCTACACCAAACTCAGCCAGCTCCTTTGGGGTGATACTCTGAACAAAGTTTTGGTGTACCGACTGGCCTTTCGGTTTTCCCACAGCCCCACCCACAATATATGCAAAATCAAAAACTTTTTACAACATGGACACGTGACATATCAAAACACTCAGCACAATAAGGGGAACTGCCTCGCAGGTATTCTGATGATGTCACATGCTCATCTCCACTTGCCTCCAAATGTTTTGGCACCCTAGCGCTCCACTACATTTCACAAGTTTTATGTCCACTTGCCTCCAAAAAGCACCGGCCTTTGCAAATACTTGCCTCGTCAAAGCCAACATCAAGGTTAACGAATCTAGTTTAATAGTGTTTTGCATCTCTTGGCAAAGGCAGCAAGCCATTATGTATGTTTTTGGTATGATCATGTGAATTTATGACAATCAGATTGAAAGATTTTGGAAAGGGGACATATGCGAAAGATGCTAAAGCTGCTCTCATGACTAACAGCATCACATGCTGCTGGATGAAGATGCACATTTGCTTCGTCTTAATCCATGCACTAATAGCATTTGAGCGGTACACTAGTCTCCCAGCATGACACACACTGCTGCAAGGCATGTAGTGTCCATTCCATATAGAAACTGAACATAACTGGTGTGTGTGTGTGTGTGTGTGTGTGTGTGTGTGTGTGTGTGTGTGTGTGTGTGTGTGTGTGTGTGTGTGTGTGTGTGTGTTTTTTTCAGAGCGAGGAAGTGCAGCGGGTGTGGAGATGCTTCGTATCGTATCGTGCTGTGAATTTCAGCCGCAGTGTTCCTTCCACATCACCATCTCTGCTTCTCGAGAGGAAACACTGGGTCACCACAATGAAGGTAAAAAAAAAAAAGAAAAAAAATATAAAAATATGGAGGACACATTAGTCACATGTCTTTTTTTTTTTTTTTTTTTTTTTACATGACAGCACCAATCATGATGGGTTAGGATTCCACCAGTGCATTGAAAATATCTTCCTGTCAAGTTTAGTTGACTCTTCAAGCTCCTGGGTGTGTTTTAGATTCTGTGTGTGTGTGTGTGTGTGTGTGTGTGTGTGTGTGTGTGTGTGTGTGTGTGTGTGTGTATGTGTGACTTTGCTGGTGTTCCACCTGCTGGTCCAAATGAGTTTTCCTACCAGATTGCGCTCTGGCGATTTTGCAGGCCAGTCAAACGTGTCTTCATATTTCATCATGCTTGTCAAGCAAGTCACACACAATGACGTGGCCCTGTGCACACTATAGTTGTCATCCTGGAACATCAGTGTTGACATCGGTGTCACCCAAAAGCGTACTGTGCTCTGCTTGGAGACAACTCTGACACTGAAGCACAAAAGACCACCTTAGTTTGCAGCCCAAATCTGCCAAGTCGTGAACTTTTGACCAGATCTGCAGAACTATTGAAATTGTGCAATAAGATGTGACTCATGTATTGTCTGGGGAGCTGAAAAAGTTGTGGTATACATCGCATGTGGAGTAAATGAAGAACGTTATGGTCTTTATTCATATATTATCTATTTGTAGAATTCTTAATAATAATATAATAACAATACAATATAATATTATAATATTATATATATTTATATGTATAATATATATATTATACTGGATCAGTAATATTACAATATAATAGCTATACATTTAAAATGTCCCTCATATGTAGGTGTCATGACGTGGGGCAGGACAAGACAACAGTAGATTCCGCGCTGCCATCGGCAACGCGGCACACTTAAATACAAAACAATGATGACACAATGAGGAGCAGGCACAAGGCGGGGCAGACACGTGACGAGAAAGGCAAACAAACAACTGCACGTGGCGAAAGTCCGGGCTGAATCATGACAGTAGGCCTCTTTAAACTTTCACCACGATCCTGGATCTCTGGAACCGAGGTGTCGACTAAGACATGGTTTGCCAAGGCTGGAGTGGATGAACTCGAGTGAGCCCTGGCCTTAACCCCACTGAACACCTTTGACTAAAACTAAAACACTGACTAAACCCCATCGGCGCCTGACCTCACTTTATGCTTTTGTGGCTAAATAAACACAAACGAACTCAACAAAAAGTCGATTCAATTTCTTTGTATAGCGCTTTTAACAAGGGACATTGTCTTAAAGCAGCTTTACAGAAGTAATGAAATAAAAAACATTTAAAGTTTTTAAATTAGGTTACTATTTATCTCTAACATCTTTCCCTGAAAAAAAGTAAGAAAGAAAAGCACTTTATTAAATATAGTGCAATTGGAAATGAAGGATATCACAGATTTTCCCCAGATGGTATTGTTAGCACTGTAAGTACATTCATTGCATTACACCAATGCAGAGAAAAAAGCAGCTAATCATTAGCTAATGCCTTATATCATCCTTTGTTCTGTTCCTTTCTTTATTACAGAAATTCACATGTTCTAAACAATAACTAAAATAAAACAACAATTATCTAGATTCGAATAATGTGTCTCGTTTGTTCTGTTTTCTCTTCCGTACCTCAAGCAAAACTAAATATCTCCATCCATATCCACTATTGTGAAAAATGTCATGGATCAGTACGTCACACTATTAATTACAACCCTAACAAGTTCACTTCCTGTTAGTCCTGATTATTAGTTGCAGTTCATGCTGTTTGCACACCATCGTTTGCCTTTGGTTTGACTGGTTGTGACATTGTTTTTCTTTCGTTCGGTTCGTCTGGTTTCACACTGCAGCGAGTTTAAAGTGCGGCAACTTATTTGCACATGTGGGTGTCCTTGATAAGACGTGCACTTTATTTAAGGGACGACGCTTGTTAGTTCTCAGAGTTGTTGTTTTTTTCTCCAGAACGCAAGTGTGATTTATTATCGAATAAAAAATAGATATAGTTGTTACCTAGCAGCACTCATGCCCAAAATTACTCTGCAATCAATAAACAAATTTATCTGTATTATTCAATTGTATTATTATAAGTTCTGAAGATTCAATCATTTTTTAAAGGACTTAATCCGTGCACGGTGGATGCTTGGTGTTGGTGGGACGGGATAACTGTAGCTCAGTCTGTAAGATGTTGAAATACTTATGAGAAGGTCATGAGTTTAAATTCCAGCACCGCCAAGATGCAACTGCTGGACCCTAGAGCAAGACCCTTAACCCTCAACTGCTCAGATGTATAATTGAGAGAAATGTATGTCGCTCTGGATAAGGACGTCTCCCAAATGCCAGAACTGCACAAAAAAAAAAAGTAAAACTGAAAACGAGTACTGGATTGACCCCTGAAGATGTGGATGTTCCAAGCAGCATGTGTATGAGGAACGAGTCAGCTGATTTTCAGTGGATCAGTGTGCAATTCATTAAGTACTGGGCATGTGGTAATCTAGTGGTTAAGGTGTTGAACAAACAATCAGAAGGTAATGAGTTTGAATCCCAGGTCCAACAAGGTGCCACTGCTGGGCCCCTGAGCAAGGCCCTTACCCCTGAATTTCTCAGGTACACAAAAATGTAAGTCGCTCTGGATAAGGGCATCTGCCAAATGCCATAAATAAAAATGCAAGGACGTCTAGTTACTAGTCTGTAATCCTAGTGAACCAGTGTTAATGTATTCATCAAATACATAGAGACTTAAAAGCACTTTTGTATGTCGCTCTGGATTAGGCCGTCTGCCAAACGCTGTAAATGTATGTACAGATATAATACAAATCCTCCTAGTCGAATCATTTGGCTAGTCCGCAGCAAAGACGGTAGATATAAAACTACCCTAGACTGCAATAATTTAAATATGAAGTGAAACAGCTTTGCACCTAGAACTCTTCATGTTGATCTGTACTGTACTGCTGTATCTGAACCTCATGGCTCCTTCTAATCCATTTAATCAGTGCGACCCACACAGGTGAAATGCAAAGAGAAAATTGCCCCCGTATTTCCAATGCCCCGGTGCTGAAGAAAAAAGAACAATAAAGCTTGAGCGAAAAGCTGAAAAGTGCACATTAATCGCAGACACTTGCTTGATTGGATCATCATCACCTCAGTCGGTTGGTTGGTTGCGTGTCTTTCTCGTCCATAAATAATTCAGCACGGCATAATAAAACGGTTTCCGAAGGGCAAAAAGTCTGCAAAAAAAATGGGGAGGAAATGCTTTCTGCTTGATTTAGACATTTACCGGCTCTGCATGACGTTAATGAATGAGATATGAAGCTGTATTTGGACGCCAAGGGAAAGCTTTTTAGACAACTGCGTGTAACAAAAAAAAGTGAACAATAAATGAAAGGACACGAATATGGTGGTGATGTACTTGAATGTGCACTCTAGCACTGAGTCACTACTGAACAAGGAGCTAAATCAGATCAGGAGGAGTTCAGATATAAATAAAATAAATCAATTGGTCTTTTATTTTTTTTAAGCAACCGAGAACAAATGAAATACAGGTCACGTGATGGAGCGGTGGGTGAAACGGGCCGTTAAAAATGCCAAAAGAACATTCAGAGAAAGAGACGGAGAGATTGAGAGTTGAGCCGTGACTCTGAACGACCTTCCCTTAAGGAAAGCAATAACAGGGTGCCAAAAAGAGGAACTGAATTAGTGTGCGTGTGTGTGTGTGTGTGTGTGTGTGTGTGTAAAGCTGGAACAGCTCAGCTAATTAGCACAAGGCCATACAAGATTTTTGCCTTTAATAAAAAAAAAAAAAAAGAGCACAGTTATAATCCCCCTACACAAACCAACCGTTATTTCCAAACACTGTTTGGAACATTTCATAAACGGAGTGTGAGATCTTCTCGACTCCCCCGCTATATACTGGTGAGCACCGCCATTCCCACGATTGCCTCAGAGCGAGAGAGAGCGATGGAGTGGGAGTAATGTAGATGGTAAAGGCAGCAGAGCAGCGCTGTTTGTTATCTGCCTGCCTCCATGCCTCGTCTCGGGCTGGGACCCGTGGGCCTCACATAACACTGTTTAATAAACGGGGATTTAACCAGGCAAAGACGGATCCCTATCCAATTTCTCTGTCGTCGGTTGCATTAGCTGCTGATCTAAGAACAGATCCTTGTTCACTAGGCCTAGCTTTAAAGAAATGCAGCGGTCTGAAATGCTAATGTCGCTAATAAGGATGTGCCAGTAAGCGGTTTGCTGTGCATGCTTCTGAAAAATGAGGCAGCATCCACCTGGCCCAGGCTGGAATAGGATAATAATAAACCATTACCCAGAGCTGTATATTAACCCTTCACTTCCTGTCCTGATGTTAGATTGGAGTTTTGAATAGATCATGCTGAAATGCTGAGGGGCAGATGTGCAGTATTACACACAAAGTAAAAGATATTTGAAGCATAACGCATTTAGCTTTTCATACCAGGACGCACTGCTGGACTGATAAAACTTCTGGGGAAAAAAAGATTAGGATAATAATTTACTGCCGCTAAATGATTGCAATTTATTATTATAATAGATGAAGAGCCTCGTTCTTCTGTCTTTCTCTGTCTCTCGTTCTCAAAACCACACTCACACACACACACACACACACACACACACACACACACACACACACACACACACACACACACACAATGACATTGTGACCTTTTCAGTGGCAGAGACAGTCACTCGATTGAAAAGACTGTTA